>NC_052146.1:103912393-104177393 GCF_902713615.1 Scyliorhinus canicula | reverse complement strand
GCCGTAGAGACCAGCCCCAAGATTCGAGAATGCTGACCTGGGGAGTCTCCTGGACACGGTGTGGAGGCCAGCAGCCAGTGCTGCCTGGGATGAGGTGGCCGCAGCAGTCAGCTCGGGCAACGTGACCAGGAGGACTGGCCTCTAGTGTCGGAAGAAGGTCAACGACCTACACGAGGCAGCACGAGTGAATAGACACTAACGTCCCCCCCCCTCCCCAAGGGAGATTCCCCCAAAACGTCCCCCAACCCTCCCTCCATGCCCCTCCCCCTTCAGGATTCCTTCCACCCCAACCCTCCCTTCACAACCCCCCCCCCCCCCCACAACTGTGAAACACGCGTGGCTAACGATGCTCTGTCGTGTCTCCTCGGGAAAAGCTCTCTCATAATCGGCAGGAGAGGGCCATTTTGGTGGTCAGCCCCAACACCCACGGCAGCACTGCCCGGCCCGCAACGCGACCTTCAGCAGCTGCAAAAGGACATTATGCTAAAGTATGCCTGTCGAAATCGAAACCCTCTAACTCCCCCGCAGTCCAGAGCAATCGCTCCCCCAACTCGCAGGCCCGCAGACCCCGCTATGTTGCAGCGTGTCGGCAGACTCCGCCTCCGCCCGACATGTGCGACTCATGGGGGCCGCCATCTTGGCAATCCTCCCCCACGCGCCGGCCATGTGCAAGTCATGGGGCCACCATCTTGGGTGCCATCTTCTTCATCGCCCGCCACGTGCAATCAACGGGGGCTCTTGGAAGCTCTTGGAAGATCGCTTCACCTTCACCTTGGCATTTGGCTCTCAGCGATGAGAGGCCGCCAAGCACCAACCAAGTAAGTCTAAGGTCAACGCACGCTACGAGATAGACCCTCCTAGCTACTATCCTATCCCAGTTCGAAGCCAGCAGTATCAGAACTGGCCAACGGCCATTGTTCCTCTGACTGAGTAGGCACTCGAAGCGAAGTATAGGCTTTAGTAGTAGTTGTAGTTTAGCAAGTAGAGTTTGTGCATGAGTAATAATTGACTGTGTGTGTAAATAAATGTGTATTGATTTCAAACTTACTAACTGGTGTATCGAGTCATTGATCAGTACTTGGTTTTGAACCCTGTGGTGGTATCAGAAAGATACCTGGCGACTCTTGAGCAAAGGTTATTAAAACAGAGCAAATAAAGGGAAAGCATAACGAGCAACAATGCATCCAGACCTGGTAAGACGCTGTTCGCTCCCTATCTTCCCTGCACGGCAAACTATCTCCCTCGCCTCGGGTTCGCACTCGGTCCAAATACAAGGGCGCACCATTGCGACCCTAACGATACAGGGCGTCAGCTACTCTTTTTTTTTTTAAATTTAGATTACCCAATTATTTTTTCCAATTAAGGGGCAATTTAGCGTGGCCAATCCACCTACTCTGCACATTTTTGGGTTGTGGGGGCGAAACCCACGCAGACACGGGGAGAATGTGCAAACTCCACACAGGCAGTGACCCAGAGCCGGGATCGAACCTGGGACCTCAGTGCCGTGAGGCGGTTGTGCTAACCAGTTGGCCACCGTGCTGCCCTGGGCATCAGCTACTCTAATTTCCAGCTGTGCGTTCTCCCCGACCTCCGCGCCCCACTCTTACTCGGGCTCGATTTTCAGTGCAACCTTAGAAGCCTCACATTCAGCTTCGGCGGACCCCTACCTCCCCTCACTATATGCAGCTTAGCGACTGTAAAAATCGACCCCCCCTCCACTCTTCGCTAATCTCACTGCTAACTGCAAACCAGTGGCCACTCACAGCAGGCAGTATAGCCTGCAGGACAGAGTATTCATTAGAGCCGAAGTCCAGCAGCTCCTACGTGAGGGAGCCATAGAGGCCAGTAACAGCCCCTGGAGAGCTCAGGTGGTGGTCGTCAAGACCGGGGAAAAGTTCCGGATGGTGGTTGATTACAGCCAAACCATTAACCGGTTCACGCACCTCGATGCATACCCCCTCCCCAGAATTGCAGACAAGGTCAACCAGATTGCCCAGTACCGCATATTCTCCACGGTGGATCTGAAGTCTGCATACCACCAGCTCCCAATCCGCCCGGAGGACCTCCACTACACGGCGTTCGAGGCAGATGGCCGCTGCTTCCATTTCCCTCCGGGTCCCCTTTGGCATCACGAATGGGGTCTCGGTGTTCCAACGAGCAATGGACCGAATGGTGGACCAGTACGGGCTGCGGGCCACGTTTCCGTACCTGGATAACGTCACCATCTGTGGCTATGACCAGCAGGACCATGATGCCAACCTCCACCGATTTCTCCAAACCGCCCAGGAACTCAATCTCACCTACAATAAGGAGAAATGCGTTTTCCGCACTACCAGACTAGCCATCCTCAGCTATGTCGTGGAAAAAGGAGTCCTGGGCCCCGACCCGGACCGTATGCTCCTTAGAGCTCCCTCTCCCTCATTGTCCCAGGGCCCTCAAGAGGTGCCTGGGATTCTTCTCCTATTACGCCCAGTGGGTCCCCCAGTATGCGGACAAAGCCTGCCCACTATTTAAGACCACACTCTTCCCACTGTGAGCAGAGGCCCGCCAGGCCTTCAACTGCATCAAGGAGGACATTGCCTAAGTCGCCATGCGGGCGGTGGATGAATCCGTCCCCTTTCAGGTGGAGAGAGACGCCTCAGAGGTCGCTCTTGCCGCCACTCTGAATCAGGCAGGGAGACCAGTAGCTTCCTTCTCCCGAACCCTCTCCGCTTCAGAACTTCGACACTCCTCGCAGGTAGGAGGTTTACCCTCATCACCAACCAGAGATCGGTTGCCTTCATGTTCGACAACGCGCAAAGGGGCAAAATAAAAAACGATAAAATCTTGAGGTGGAGGATCAAACTCTCCATCTATAATTATGATATCATATATCGGCCGGGGAAGCTCAACGAGCCCCCAGATGCCCTGTCCCATGGTACATGCGTCAGCGCGCAAGACGACGGATTAAAGGCTATCCACAACGACCTCTGCCACCCGGGGGTCACCCGGCTCGCCCACTACATCAAGGCCTGTAACCTGCCTTTCTCCACCAAGGAGGTAAAAGCCATCACCAGGGATTGCCCGATCTGCGCGGAGTGCAAACCGCACTTCTATAGACCAGACAAGGCCCACCTGGTAAAGGCCTCCCGGCCCTTTGAACACCTGAGCATCGATTTCAAAGGGCCACTCCCCTCGACCAATCGAAATGTGTACTTCCTCAACATCATAGACGAATTCTCCCGCTTTCCGTTTGCCATCCCGTGCCCCGATATGACCTCCCACACAGTTATCAGAACTCTGCACAGTGTCTTCACCCTGTTTGGTTTCCCCAGCTACGTACACAGCGACAGGGGTTCGTCCTTCATGAGCGACGAGCTGCGTCAGTACCTGCTCGACAAGGGCATCGCCTCGAGCAGGACTACCAGCTACAACCCCAGGGGGAACGGGCAGGTGGAGAGGGAGAACGCGACGGTCTGGAAGACCGTCCTACTGACCCTCCGGTCCAGGAATCTCCCGACCTCCCACTGGCAGGAGGTCCTGCCCGACGCGCTCCATGCTATTAGGTCCCTCCTATGCACCGCCACCAACCAGACCCCTCACGAGCGATTATTTGTTTTCCCTAGGGGCACTACCACGGGGGCTTCACTCCCATCTTGGTTGAGGACACCGGGCCCGGTTCTCCTCCGGAAGCACGTCCGGACACATGAAACGGACCCACTAGTAGAAAGGGTACTACTGCTAAACTCGAACCCACACTACGCCTTTATTGAATACCCCGACGGCCGTCAGGACACCGTTTCTCTCTGAGACCTGGCGCCTGCAGGATCCACCACTACCACCACGAGGTAACCCTCATACTACACCCCACCCGACCCCACACGCCCTGCGCCCCCACGCCTACAGGTTTCCTGCGCCCCCCCTTCACCCGTCGCACCGGTCAGGAACGAAGCACTGAACGAACCACCCCCGGAGTCCACCCTCAGATCCACACCGCCCGTCACCACTCAGCCATCGAAGAAGCTGCAACCCCAGTGCTCCGACGATCCCAAAGGACGACTCGGCCACCGGACCGGCTCAACCTGTAGACTCGTCACCCCCGCCGGACTTGATCTTTTTTACAGGGGGTGAATGTGGTGAATGTACATCATGTCATTCACACTGTATAGTATTGTGTTCACACTGTATAGCATAGTGTCCTTGTGGGCTCTGTCTGTGAGCCGTTGCGTGGCTCTGCCCACAGGGGGAGATGAGGAGCTTGTACAGGGCTCCACCCTCAGCTCTGCCCATGGCCCCTCCCACTACCAGAAGTATAAAGTGCTGCAGCCTTGTGAGTCTGCCCTCAGTTCTTCTGGTCGCAGGCAGGCTCAGTTGTAAGCCTATTCAAGCCACAGTTTACTTCCTATCGTTTCTCGAGTGAATTGATGGTCACATCACCCTCTTCTGATCCTGAGGACACCTCGGAGGAGAGCTCCGAGGATGCAACTGTTATAGTCGAGGCACAGCTGTCATCCCCACCCTCCACCAGCGCAGATACACGCACCTCAGTGGGAGATGTTAGTGGGCAGACTTCTGGGGCACAATCTGGTGAGCACCGCACTGTTGATAATGTAGACAGGAACCCACAGGCGAGACAGCAGTTGGAAGTCTGCTGGATCCCAGGACTCAGCTGGGACCAGCCTGATGCTGAGCCTCTGGAAGAGGGTTACCCGGAGCTGATGGAGATGATGGGGAGCGGCCTGGACATTCAGAAGGAGATGTCAGAGTCACTCCAGCCGATCTATAGCCGATTGGATGAGTCCCAGGGGCTAGGGCCGCAGGAGATGGCGCCGACAATGAGCGGCATCGAGGCCAACACTGCCGGGGTGGCGACCGCAGTGGAGAACCTGGTGCACGACGTCGGCACCATGAGTGGAGGTGTCCAAGGCATTGCACAGTCGGTGACGTCCCATGGAGGGTCTCGGCTGTATGTCTGCCTCACTGGGGGTGTGACCCAGTACCAGGCCGACCTTGATGAGGTTCTGCGGGACATATGCCGCTCTCAGATGGAAATGGCCGGGGCACTGCGGAGCCTGTCCCAGTCGCAGGTGGGCATTGCCAAGGCACTGCAGAGCGAGACCCGGTCACTGAGGAGCATTGCTGAGGGTGTCGACACAATAGTGCAGACCATGGGGAACTGTCAGGACCCTATGGGCACCGACCAGGAGGAGGGGGCGCTGGGTGCCACCCCTCTGATGAGGTCGCCTCTCGGGGTCAGCACACGGGACAGGGTGGCACAGCTGTGCATGTGCCATCGACAAGTGAACCAAGGCACTCCGGCCCCAGAGCACCCAAATGACGCCCGCCAGGGGCATCGAAGGCCACAGGATGAGGTAGGCAGCTGGCTGCCTCCACCTCAGGTGTGTATCCTGATGACACACCTAGGCATAGCGGTAGAGCTAGCAAGGCTAAGCAGATCGAGTATCACTGAAGACACCGGGGAAGGGGGAACGGGGTAGGTTGGGGGTAAGCGGGGGAAGTAGGGTGGGGGCTGCACCATCGGGAGAGTGGGGGCATATATTGCGCAATAAACACCCTTGTGCACAACCAGTAGGAAGTCTCTGTCACTTCCTTCCGCAATGCATCACCTCGTGCAGGTGATTAGTGTGAGCGAGCACTCAGCAGACAGGCTGGGGTCAGATTATGACATAGATTGAGGAACACCAGCACCCAGCTCTCTGTGGGTTATCATCACCCCCCTGCCCTTGACAGTGAATCATGACAGTACCGACACAATACCTGCACCCTGGAGTATGTGACACATACCCTGGGAGGGTGGGAAATGGGGGTGATGAGTGGGTAAGGATGTAACGATGGATCAGGACACGTCCTAGATGAATCAGGCCAGTATTAAGGCCTCCCTGGCCCTCCAGGCTTGATGGACCCTCACCGCTACTGCCTGTCCTGCAGCTTCTGGCTGGGCTTCAGGTTCCTCCATGGCCTCTTCCTCCAGTCCCTGCTGGTACAGAGCCTACTCATCATCCTCGCCCTTGTCCCCTCCTCCTCCTCCGAGGTGGTCACATGTTCCTCGTCACCAACCTCCAGCACGTCACCACGCTGCTGTGCCAGGTTGTGGAGGACACAGCAGACCACCACAAAGCAGGCGACCCTCTGAACGATGTACTGCAGGGCACCTCCGGAGCGGTCGAGACATCGGAACCACATATTGAGGAGTCCGATGCGCCGCACAATCACAGCCTGGGTGGCTGCATGAGCCTCGTTGTACCGAGTCTCTGCTTCAGTCTCCAGCCTCCATTCTGGCATCATTAGCCAGGGCCTCAGAGGATATCCCTTATCCCCCAAAAGCCAGCCGCCCATCCTTGGGTGCTCCTCAAAGAGGGCAGGGCTGACCGACTGCCCCAGGATGTAGCTGTGGTGCACACTCCCCGGGAAGCGGGCACACACGAGCATTATCTTCATCTGGTGGTCGCAGACGAGTTGTATGTTCAGGGAGGGGTTATCGATTGATATGGGGCACCCCCAAATGGCCCAGTGAGCGCTGGGCAACATGCATGGCATTAATGACTCCCTGGATCTAAGGCATCCCGGCGATGGCGGAGGAACCTGCTGCCTGAGCATCGTGTTGGGCCAGGTCCATGTCAAAGAGGATGTAGTCTTCCGCCTGGGCATACAGGGCATTTGTGACCTGCTGGATGCACCTGTGGGCTAAGGCCTGCAAGTTGCCACACAGATTCCCACTCAAGCCTTAGAAGGATCCCTTGACATAAATGTTTAGGGCTGCAGAGACCTTGACGGCTACCGGGAGTGGCTGTGCCCCTCCTCCACATGGTGCCAAGTCCGCAAGGATATGGCACATTTGTTGCACCGTCTCCTTGTTGAGGCGGAGCCTCCTGCGGCACACACTGGCTGTCATCTGTAAAATACCAGCAATGCCTATACACCGTGGGCCGTCGCAGGCCTCCCCCTCTGGGTCCCTCCCTAGCCTGATGGGCGGCCGGGTCCTCAGGGTGTGGTGCGGGGTCTGGCACATGAGCCGCTGCATATTCTCCGGCATCTGGCTGCATCGCGTAGTACCAGCACCACGAGGGCACCCTCTGCGTCCACCATCCCTGCCATAGCGTTCAATATCTGTATGGCATTGGGAGAGGGTGTTAGACTGATAAACAGCGATGGCTCCCACCCCCATTGATTCTCTCCACTGCCCTACCCGGAATACCCTGCCCACGTACACCCGGCTGCAGCAGGCCCCCCTCATCGGGCCCTAGACCCTGTACCCTGAACAACCCGCTCACAACATCAACCGGACCGGGCATTGGCCCCCTCCCCGTGGCACGCACCCACCCTCCGGCCGTAGACATGTCCCCCAGAGCTTTGTCCCATCCCCTGGATGTTCGGATGTTGGCTGCTGCATGCGTGGTGATGCCTCCCGCTTTTCTCAGACACAATGTCCAGTCATCACAGTCTGATTTGAATGCCAGGCAATGGCTGCCACATGCTACATGGCCCACCCACCCATGGGCATCCACTTGGGTTATGTGAAGTGCTCACGTAACCACGATTGTCAACTCCTTAGAGACTACAGCCCTCAGCCGCACGGTCAGAGGACTCAGCAGTCGGTGAGGCAGATGGGCAGGAACAAGGGTTGCCCCTGGAACAGGTACACACGATCCAGGGGTTGGCATGGTGGTGCAGAGAGAGGTTGCCCCCCCCCCCCCCTCACCATCCCCCCCGTGGCAGCCCACCGCTGTGGAGGGTCCCCCCATCCCCAACCAATGGTCCCCCATCCCCACAGGAACAGCAAGCCCAGTGCCCCCGGGCTCTTTGCTGTGAGCAAAGATGGCTACTCGGCTCTCCACAGAAGCCCTTCCACCGGGTTCACGTTTTCCAAAAGGAGTACTAATCAGCGCCATCGTGACCACCTGTTGGGGAGGCCGCTGAATGACAGGAGGCTGTTGGATAAGGGGTGGCTCTCGTTAATTGTATGGAAATGGGGCTTAAGTGGTGATAATTGGTTTCTCGCCACACTGCGTGTGTGGTATTGCCTCCCACAGTGTTCACCACGCTACGGTGAGATTCCAATTTAACCTAGAGGAGCGGGCCGGTTGCATCGCAAACTGTTTGCCGCGGTTCCTGTTTTTGGCCTCTCCCCCCTGCTCACCGGCCTCGTTTTGCTTGAGCGCACGTATAATGAGGCCGGAAGATCGTGCCCAGAGTGAGTCAACACTGAAAACGGCAATCATGGGATTATTTTAACTAAACCTGAAAAACAGCTAGCTTTTGGGTGAAATAATTAGGGTGGTTTCTTTGTAAACATTCCAGATGCGACATGTACATGTTGCAAATCTCAGTTCATCGACAGAATTTGGATCTCCTGCCAGAACTGAATGTGAGCAATCAAGCTTGTGACGTGGGGTGTCTTCTGTGCGAAGAGTCATTTCCTTGATGTAAACAGAAACAGTTTGACAGATCTCACACCTTGTGCGAACGCCGGAATCTCATTGTTTCCTCTGCTCCATTCCCCTGCAGACTCAGTAGTCACCGAGATGTAAATGTTTCCATGTCACTGAAGAAATAACATCCCCACTGATTCATGTGAGTCCATGGTTTGTGGCCACCCAAAATGGAGGAAGTTCATTCGAGAGGCACTGAACACATTGAGAGACTTTGCCGCGAGCAGGCAGAGGCCAAGTAAACGTGTCAGAATGCACAAACCTGCCAACACCTCATCTGTCCCATCCTTAAAGCGCACGTGGCAGAGTTTGCAGATCGCGCATTAGACTGACCGGCCAACTCAGAACCCATCAAAGCGGAGTGGAAACACGTCATCCTCGATCCTGTGGGACTGCCTAAGAAGAAGGAAAGAAATTAAGGAAATATTCAAAGAAGAGCAAGGAGTTCTCATTTCCTGGCCAACATTCATTCCGCCTATCCAAAAACTAAAAACAGACTAACTGGTCATTCACCTTGAAGCTCTTTGTGGAATCTATCTGTCTGCAAATATGGTTGCCGTGTTTTCCAACAACAACGTATTTCCAAAAACTGTTCAATATGTGAAGTGCTCTGGGGGAGTTTCCGAGAAAACAATAATCAGTAAAAAAACAGTGAAAAAAGGCACAGGATTTCAATTTGGACTTAGAAAGCTTACTCTACAGCTCAGCATCATTTGAATACTTTGTATTGAAGCCCTGTACCACACCCAGATGTGTCTTTCTGCACTATGTAAGTAGGAAGCAAACCAACTCCCCTCTAGCTTCCTCCCCTACATAATGCAATATTAAAATTACATGTCATCACAATCTCATTTAATTCTGAAGTTGCTGCAAAAATACTCTTAAATTGACTGACTGAGACCATAAACAGATTGGAAACTATTCTTTCCAGTTGATTGACAGCTACAAAGGTAAATAAGCACTTTTAAACAACTGTTCCCCAGTGATGAATCATTATTCCAATCTTTTAGTTATCAGAGGGGAGTTAATTTCTATTAGGTCCCATAGAGAAAAGAGGGAGAGGGCGGAGAGGGAGAGTGCGATGATCGGTATTTAGAGAGGCTAGTGGGAAAGATACTCAGAGTAGACAGGACGTACGCGGAGACCCCCGAGGAGGGGCTGCTAAAGGAGCGCTGGAGACTGCAGGCGGAGTTTGATCTGCTGACCACTGGGAAGGCGGAGGCTCAGCTGAGGAAGGTGAAAGGGGCAGTCTAATAATATGGGGAGAAAGCAAGTAGGATGCTGGCGCACCAACTCCACAGGAGAGAGGCGGCCAGGGAGATTGGGGGGTTAGGGATAAGGATGGTAACCCGGTCTTGGGCCCAGAGAAGATCAACAAAGTCTTTAAAGAGTTTTATTGTAAACTGTATGAGTCAGAGCCCCCAGTGGGAGGGGCGGGGATGAAGCAATTGATGAACCAATTGAGGTTCGCAAGGGTGGACAAGGACCTGGTGGAGGGACTGGGGGCCCCGATTGAGTTGGAGGGCCTGGAGAGTATGCAGTCAGGCAAGGCCTCTGGCCCGGACGGCTACCCTGTAGAATTCTACAAGAAATTTCCAGAGCTGCTGAGCCCACTCCTGCTAAGAACCTTTAACGAGGCAAAGGAGAGAGGAACCCTCCCCCCCCCCCCCCCCCCCCCGATGATGTCGCAGGCTTCTATCTCACTCATCCTGAAGAGAGAGAAGGATTTGCTACAATGTGGGTCCTATAGACTGATATCGCTCCTAAACGTGGATGCCAAACAGCTGGCTAAGATTTTGGCCAGTAGAATAGAGGACTGTGTCCCGGGAGTGATTGATGAGGATCAGACAGGTTTCGTCAAGGGCAGGCAACTGAACACAAATGTGAGGAGGCTCCTAAACATTATCATGATGCCGTCAGAAGGAGGGGATGTAGAAGTAGTGGCTGCAATGGATGCAGAGAAAGCCTTTGACCGGGTGGAATGGGAGTACCTGTGGGAAACGTTAGGTAGGATTGGATTTGGTGAGGGATTCATTGGGTGGGTCAAACTACTGCATCAGGCCCCCATAGCAAATGTGTCCACGAACCGGCTGAGGTCGGAGTATTTCAGTTTGCACCGAGGGACGAGGCAGGGGTGCCCTCTCTCCCCGCTACTATTTGCCCAGGCAATTGAGCCGTTGGCCATAGCGCTGAGGGCTTTAAGGAACTGGGGGGGGACTGGTTTGGGGGAGAATGAGCACCAGGTTTCGCTCTACGCAGGCGACCTGCTCCTGTATATTTCAGACCCGTGAGAGGGGATTGGGGAGGTCATGCAGATCCTAAGGGACTTCAGGAGCTTCTCGGGGTACAAGTTGAACGGAGGGAGGAGTGAACTGTTTGTAACCCACGCTAGGGGTCAGGAGGAGAGACTGGGAGAGCTTCCGCTCAAGATGGTGGAGAGGAGCTTTCGGTACCTGGGTATACAGGTGGCCAGGGACTGGGATGCCCTACACAGGCTCAATCTATCTCGGCTTGTGGAGCAGATGGAGGGAGACTTTAAAAGGTGGGACTTGCTCCCGCTTTCCCTGGCGGGAAGGATGCAGACCGTGAAAATGACGTGAGGAGAATGGGTCCTGGAGCGGCCAGCCACGTTGGGAGCGATATCCCGGAGGTGGACTTCCTGGGGAAGGCAAAGAGACGTTCATGGGGGGTTTCATTAGTCGCGGTACACAGGAGTGACCGAATGGAGTGAAGGGCGTTGGGGAGGACCTCCTGCCAGCGGGAGGCCGGGAGATTTCTGGACCGTAGGGCCAGCTGGACGGCCCTCCAGACCGTCCCGTTCTCCCTCTCTACTTGCCCGTTTCCCCTGGGGTTGTAGCTGGTCGTCCTGCTTGAGGCAATGCCCCTGTTGAGCAGGAACTGACGCAGCTCAACGCTCATGAATGAGGATCCCCAGTCGCTCTGGAGATAGGCGGGGAAACCGAACAGAGCGAAGAACGTGTTGAGGACTTTGATGAATGTGGCAGACGTCATGTCGGGGCATGGGCAGGCAAAGGGGAATTGGGAATATTCATCGGCCACACTGAGAAAGTACGTGTTGCGGTCGGTGGAGGGGAGGGGCCCTTTTAAGTCCACGCTGAGGCGTTCAAAGGGGCGGGAGGCGTTCACCAGGCGCGCACGGTCTGGCCGGTAGACGTACGGTTTACACTCCGCACAGACCTGGCAGTCTCTGGTGATCGCCCTGACTTCCTCGATGGGGCGGTTGTCTGCGGAGTTCACGATGCACCGGAGGGGTGGGCCGCGCAGTCGGGGGCATAGGCCTGAATGTTGCGTGATGCGACCGGAAGTGAGAGCACGAGCTTTTGGTCGCCGCGAGGCCGAGCGTGGCCCCCTCTAAGAGGCGCTGGCGGGTGTAGTCAGACCCTATGCCCGTAACAAATGCGTCTCTCATCAGCAAATTCGAGTTTTCCGTGGCCAAAACGGCCTCACAGTCACAGTCTCTAACTAGGGTGAGCAGGGCGCGCCAGAAATCTTCCACTGACTCAGTGGGAAGTTGGCGCTGCGTGGAGAGGAGGTGTCTGGCGTAGATTTTGTTAGTCCGCTGAGCGTAGTTTTCCTTCAGTAGCGCCATGGCCTCTGCATAGGTTGGTGCATCCTGGACAAGTGGAAAGATGTTGGAGCTCAGCCACGTGTAAAGGATCTGGAGCTTCTGTGCTTCTGGAATAGAGTCTGGCACAGACCCGATGTACGCTTCGAAATAGGCTAGCCAATGTTCAAAGTCCTTTTTGGCGTTGTCTGCTTGAGGATGCAGCTGCAGGTGTCCGGCTTGATGCGGAGGTCCATCTCTGAATACTCAGTGTAATAAATGGATGCACTATCAATTACACAAAGACGAGAGTAGGATGTGATCGAGGCTTTATTACACTGAGATGTGTGGCCTCCGACAGCAACTGACGAAATGGCTGCTGTACGGGAAGCACACATATTTATACTCTGCCTACTGGGCAGAGCCAGCAGGCAGGAATCTACCCCCGTACCTGTAGTACAACAGCTTTACTGTAAAGCACCTATAACAATATCCTCTATATACAATATATACATCAGTGGTGACTACCAAACTACCGAACTTCTGTAGCTACTACTGGGGGGCTAATGTAGCCATGATTAGGAAATGGGTAATGGAGGAAGGGTCAATGTGGGGTGGCTAGAGGCAGCGTCATGCAAAGGCACCAGCCTAGGGGCACTGGTAACGGCACCGCTGCTGTTCTCGCCAGCACGATACACCACAAGCCCGGTGGTGACGGCGGCACTGAGGGTCTGGGGTCAGTGGAGAAGGGACAGGAAGGAGGAGGGAGCCTCAGTTTGGACCCCGACACGGAATAATCATAGATTTGTCCCAGGCAAGATAGACAGAGGGTTTCAAAGTTGTCACAGGGCAGGCATTAAAAGGATGGGGGACCTGTTCATAGATGGGACTTTCCCTAGCTTGAAGGCGCTGGAGGAGAAATTCAGGCTGCCCCCTGGAAACGCCTTCAGATACCTCCAAGCCCGCACCTTTCTCAAAAAACAGGTGGGGACATACCCGTTGCTACCCCCTCACTGGATACAGGGCAGGGTGGTCTCTGACATCTGGGTAGGGGAGGGGAAGGTGTCGAACGTTTACCAAGAACTGCAGGAGGCGGAGGAGGCCCCAGTGGAGGAACTGAAGGGCAAGTGGGAGGATGGCCTGGGTGGGGAGCTGGATGAGGGCCTGTGGGCTGATGCCCTGGGCAGGGTGAATTCCTCCTCATTGTGTGCCAGGCTCAGCTTAATTCAGTTTAAGGTGGTACATCGGGCAGACATGACGACGGCGAAAATGAGCAAGCTCTTTGGGGTTGAGGACAGATGTGCGAGATGTTCAGCGAGTCCAGCGAACCATGTCCATATGTTCTGGCATGCCCGGCGCTTGAAGAATTCTGGGAGGGCTTTGCGAGGGTTATGTCCAGGATCTTAGACACGCGGTGAAGCCGAGTCCGAAAATAGCGATCTTTGGGGTGTCAGAGGATCCGGGAGTGCAGGAAACGAAAGAGGCAGAGATTTTGGCCTTTGCCTCCCTGGTAGCCCGGAGACGGATCTTGTTAATGTGGAGAGACGTGAAACTCCCCGAGTGTGGAGACCTGGGTTAATGACATGACTGGGTGTCTCAGTCTTGAGAGAATAAAGTTTACCTTGAGGGGGTCCTTGCTGGGGTTCTCCCGGCAGTGGCAACCATTCCTTGACTTTCTAGGAGAGAGTTAAAATGTCAGCAGCAGCAATACGTGGGGGGAGGGGGGGAGGGGGGGGGGGCGCACGGGGCACAGGGGGGGAGGGGAGGGGAGGGGAGGGGAGGGGGGGACTGTTTATTTAATGTATATTCTCTTTCTGTATAATGATAACAGCCACCTTGTTTTGTTAAATATTCTTTTTTTTTCATTGGTTATGTAAAAATTCTGTTTGAGAAAAACCTTAACGACAACAAATTTAAAAAAAAAATTATTCCAATCTTTTTTAAGTTGTGAACTAGGTCATGATGTCATTTTGAATTCAAAGAAAATGATACCATTGCCATGTATCGTGAAGCTAAGGAATAAAAATCACATGGTACAAACAAATCCATCATCCCGCTGGAACAACAGCAGAAGGACCCATGGAACATAAGCTGCCAACTCAACTTCAGCCACGAAACCTACCATCGTGAGGAAGGTAATGATAATCAGAGCGCTTTGGCTGTGTGGTCAGCTTCGCTTGTGGTTCAAAATAAGTCATATGCCACAGCTGGCAGCCACATGTCCCCCAGTAAAAACATTGCATGGTTCAAAGAGGGCCGTGTACACTGCAAGAAATTAAATGCCACAGGAATATTTTCATCACCACACAAAAAACCAGTAGAAATTAACATTTCTTCAAATTGCAAGGGTTTGACTGATCTGCCATAATAAAATGATTATGATACCAACAAATGCAGAATTATATTTAGAAACGGAGAGAGATATTTTGAGTCTTTACTATGTACATGACGTGTGCACATTATCCACCTTTTAGGCGATCATATTGTAGGTCATGACGGAACTATTGGTTTCATTTATTCTACTTTTTAAATTGTGACAATAAATAATTTATTATGAAACAACTTTGTGGTAAAGATAACTGGAATGAATAAATAGATAACAAACTATTAACACTAACTAACTATTGTTGAGCTACTGCAAAATACATCTATCCACCAGCATGACATACTCCCAACTGCCTTGAGGCACAGCGCTGCATGGTAGACGTACACTGCCACACTGCCACCTGGTGGTCGGAGGTCGTGTATAATATTATATAGAGAATTGCTTTATGCATATCATCACATTGAATTTAGCAGGACATCTCACTCCTTTGCAACTGGTAATGTCACTAATTCCATAGTAGCATTCAAAGTCTCCCAGGAAAACAGCAGGCCACAATTGAACATATTTTGTTAAATGTGGGTCTCTACCTTCCCCTCTTCATGCACTCCATGAGCAATCTGTTTGAGGAACATTGCAATTCCCACTGATTGGAGATCCAGTTCTGTACATCTATGGCCATCAATTTAACGCTGCAAGTCTAATTAGGGCACGATTCTCCGCTCCCCACGCCGCGTGTGAGAATCGCGGGAGGGCCCCCCGACAAATTTCATGCCCCCCTCCGCGATTCCCCCCCCCCCCCCCCCCCCCCCCCCCCCCCCCCCGCTCAGAAGAATCGCTGCTCGCCGTTTTTCACGGCAATCGGCGATCCTCCGACCCGGATGGGCCGAACGGCCTGCCGTTCGTGACCGTTTCACGACAGCGGCAAGCACACCTGGTCGCTGCCGTCGTGAAACGGGTGTGGAGATGCCCATTTGGGGCTTGTAGGGGGCCTGGTGGGGAATGAGCACCACGACTGTGCTCGGGACAACATTGAGGGCCGAAGGGCCTGTTCTGTGCTGTACTGTTCTATGTTCTATGGAGGGGACAGGCCCGCGATCGGTGCCCACCGATCGTCGGGCTAGCGTCTCAATCGGACGCACTATTTCCTCTCCGCCGCCCCGCAAGATCAAGCCGCCACGTCTTGCGGGGCGGCTGAGGGGAAAGACGGCCACCGCGCATGCGCGGGTTCAAGCTGTCAGCGTTGTGACGTCAGCCGCGTATGCGCGGATTGGAGCCGGCCAACCTGTGCATGCGCAGCTGACGTCATTAGGCGCGCCGGCCGCGTCATTCTCGGCGCGATGCCCTCGCGGCCGAGATTTACGGAACGCCGCTCCTAGCCCCGCCGGCAGAGGAGAATAGGGGGCGAGGAGCGGCCTCCGAGGCTGTCGTGAAACTCGGCCGAGTTTCACGACGGCCCTCCCGATTTTTCCCGGGAGCGGAGAATTCCGCCCTTTTAAGCCTACGACTGTTCATATATTCGCCTCACTGTCTCTACAGAGTCTGCATATTCTCCCTGTGTCTGCGTGGGTTTCCTCCGGGTGCTCCGGTTTCCTCCCACAAGTTCCGAAAGACGTGCTGTAAGGTAATTTGGTCATTCTGAATTCTCCCTCTGTGTACCCAAACTGGCGCTGGAATGTAGCGACTCGGGGCTTTTTACAGTAACTTCATTGCAGTGTTAATGCGAGCATACTTGTGACAATAAAGATTATTATTATATCCAGGACAAGATGAAATCTGATGAGTTCTTTGGTACGAATTCTGTAGGAGGCTCAAAATGACAGTCATTCTGGCAACTGTGACCTGGTTTTGCTGGAATACACTTCCACATGAGAACACACAGCTGTGCAAACATCTTTTTACACTGTCCCACCCCCTGCAGTAATTATCTCTCCGGTTCGCTGGAAGATACTGAGCTTTTCTGAGAGACACTTAAGGTGCTACAGATTCCCCTGTCTTGCTACTTTTCATTACTTAAATAAATTTAGAGTACCCAATTCTTTTTTTTTCAATTAAGGGGCATTTTAGCGTGGCCAAGCCACCTACCCTGCACATCTTTGGGTTGTGGGGGTGAGACCCACACAGACACGGGGAGAATGTGCAAACTCTACAGTGGCTTGACAGTGAACCAGGGCCGGGGTTGAACCTGGGTCCTCTGCGCTGTGAGGCAGCAGTGCTAACCACTGCACCACCGTGCCACCCTAACTTGCTACTCTTCATAAGGGAGACAATGAATGCAATGGGCTGTTTGGCAATGAAGGGCATCACAGCTGAACAGACCCATTTCACCACCCCAACTGCACACACATGTACTTTCCATCAGTAAAGAGTTAATTGTGTGAATTCCCCTCCACCTACCCACCCACCCACCGTTTCCCTCCTAAACGCAAGGAATTGAGGGCAACTTTAACTGTGCAAATCAGCTTATGACATGGACTAGAGATCGACCAAATGATCTGTTGGTCTGTTTTCAGATCAATGCTACACATGTTTCATTTTCAACTTTACTGAGGTCCATTTTTAGCTATAGATTTTCCCATGTTAAATACTGAGTGAAGCACAGCCATATGATGAACATTTGAAGTAATGGGGGTGGTTAGTAGCATCAAGTAAAATGAATTGGTGGTTGTCTCAGTCTGACATTATGCTGAAACAATTTCAGACACATAAAGGGGTAAGACTAGGACTGACCAACCAGTGGGGTCTGCATACTGCAAACCACATTTCAAAAGGAATCTTGTAGAAAACCAAGAAGAGACAGATGACTCACTGGAACAATTGAGGCCTCACTTAAAACAGATTGGGTTCACAATGTGCAAGATAAAAATATAATAATCAGCATTTCAGAGGACACATGAGTTTACGTCTGGGGAACTTCCGCTGTCCTGCTATGTGTGTCTTTCCTTCTCATCATATCCTTACTCTGCAATGTTCCTTCCCTTGTGACAAACCGCAAAACACTCTATGGATATTGATAAATTTATTAGAGGCAGCAAGTGGATATAATGCACATTCCCATGAGGTGGTGTGAGTGGGTGGCCATTTGCACATAGTTCACAAACAAATCAGGAGTGTTACTTTGACAAAAGCATCCTTCAAAGTGCCTAATTTTGCTGCATCAGATGGTTTTCAAGCTGAGAAATATACGTGAGCACCTGGCACATCTACACTGGACGCTCATCAGTGTGAGAAGCAAAATTCATTTGTGTCTCTCAGCTTGTCTGTTTAGTTGGTTGAAAGCACAACGTATCTCACTCCGTCTTGTACTTGTCTTTCAGTTATATGCAAACATCAGGGGATTTATTAAGATGCATATGGTAAGGGCAGCACGGTGGCCTAGTGGTTAGCACAACCGCCTCACGGCGCTGAGGTCCCAGGTTCGATCCCAGCTCTGGGTCACTGTCCGTGTGGAGTTTGCACGTTCTCCCCGTGTCTGCGTGGGTTTCGCCCCCACAACCCAAAAATGTGCAGAGTAGGTGGATTGGCCACGCTAAATTGCCCTTTAATTGGAAAAAATAATTGGCTAATCTAAATTTAAAAAAAAAAAAAAAAAAGATGCATATGGTAGAAACTGAAGCCTGAACCAATCATGCTTCGCAGTGGAATATGTGATGAACAGTTTTAGTGAATAGACTAAAATGGTACAACACAGATGGAGGTCATTCAGCCCGTCATACCTATGCTGTGTCTTTGGAATCACCAATGGAAGGAGCCTGAAAGCGGGGGTTGTCTTTCTGCAGGAGATGCACCTCTGTGTGAAGGACCAGGTTAGGTTAAGGAAGGGGTGGTCCGGCAGGTTTTTCACTCGGGGTTTGATTTGAAATCGAGGAGTGTGGTGATTTCAATGAGCAAAAAAATGGGATTTGTGAGTGCGAAGGAGGTGAGGGATCCAAGTGGGAGATAAGTGATTGTGAGTGGCGTATTGGAAGGGAGCTGGTGGTGTGAGTAAATGTGTATACCCCAAATTGGGATGGTGTGGGTTTTATGAGGGGGTTGCTGGCAGCAATCCCGGATTTGGCCGCGTACCAGTTGATCATGGGGGGAGATTTTAACCATGTCCTAGAGCCGAGGGTGGATAGGTCAAGCCCCAGGTCGATGGGTAGGGTACAAATGGCAAGGGGGGGGGGGGGTTTATGAGAGGATGGGTATGGGGGACTCATGGCATTTTCAGAACCCAGGGGGAAGGGATTATTCCTTCTTTTCACACGTTCATAAGGTGTATTCGAGGATTGAGTACTTTATAGTGAGTCAGAAGATTTTGGTTGTGGTGGAGTGGGCCGAGTATGCCGGGATAGTTATCTTGGGCCATGCACCCCACTGGCTGGAGATTTGGTTTAGAACAGTACGAGAGCAGAGGCCGGCATGGAGGTTTGACTCAGGGTTGTTGGCGGTTGGAGGTTTTTGTGATAAGGTGGGGTTGGCGATTAGGGATTATGTGGAGTTGAATCAGAATGAGGCGGTGTCGGCGGCCATTTTTTGGGAAGCACTGAAGGCAGTGGTCCAGGGAGAAATTATTTTGTTTATGGATAGTGCAGATAAGGAAAGGAGGGAGGAACATGACCATCTGGTGAGCGAGATAGTGGAGGTGGACAGGGAATATTCAAAGGTGCCCACCATGGAAGGATTGATGAGGAGGAAAACGTTGCAGGGACAGTTTGACATGCTGACTATGGGGAGGGTGGTAGGGCAACTACATAGGGCAAGGGGGATGCAATATGTGTTTGGGGAGAAGGCGAGCTGCATGCTGGCACACAAGCTGCAGAAGCGAAGGTTGCGTCCAGGGAAATATCGAAGATACAGACTGGGGCTGGGGGTGTGATGTTGGAGCCAGGGAAGATAAATGAGGCATTTAGAGCAGGCATCGTCAAACGCAGGTGGCGCGACCCGCGGGTGGGTCACGGGTGGGTGTCGGGAGGGTCGCGGAGCCTTCCGTCGCCGCGCTCCCGATCGGGCAACTCCGCACGCAACAGCCGCAGCAGTCGCCTTTTAATAATGCTGGCTGCAAGCGGCCGTCAAAATGGCCAGGAACAGATAAAAGAAATTTGGCCGCAATGCGCATGCATGCCCAATCATCGGTGCACATGTATGTGCACCGCTGATTGGGCACACATGCGCAGTGTGGCCGCATTTTTTTAAAAAATAATTTTTATTAAGACTTTCACAAAATATAAACAACAAAACAATATTAACAAAACAACCATGGTAAAAACCCAAGAACAACAACCACCCAACTCCAAAAGCAACTACAAAAACAAAAAAAAAAGCAAACAACAAAAAGGAAAGAGATAACACCCACCACATCCAACAAACCCATGTACACAGTTCTCCCTCCCACCGAACCAAACCCCCACCCCCCTCCCCGGGTTGCTGCTGCTGCCGGCCTATTTCCCTACCGTTCCGCCAGGAAGTCCAGGAAAGGCTGCCACCGCCTAAAGAACCCTTGCACCGACCCTCTCAGGGCAAATTTCACCTTCTCCAATTTGATGAATCCCGCCACATCATTGATCCAGGCCTCCACGCTTGGGGGCCTCGCATCCTTCCATTGAAGCAATATCCTCCGCCGGGCTACTAGGGACGCAAAGGTCAGAACACCGGCCTCTTTCGCCTCCTGCACTCCCGGCTCCACTGCAACCCCAAAAATTGCGAGTCCCCAGCCTGGCTTGACCCTGGATCCCCCCACACTCGACACCATCCTTGCTACCCCCTTCCAAAACTCCCCCAGCACTGGGCACGCCCAAAACAGATGGGCGTGGTTCGCTGGGCTCCCCGAGCACCTAGTACACCTGTCCTCTCCCCCGAAAAACCTGCTCATCCTCGACCCAGTCATGTGGGCCCTATGCAGCACCTTGAACTGTATAAGGCTAAGCCTCGCACAGGAAGAGGAGGAATTCACTCTCCCCAGGGCATCCGCCCACGTCCCCTCCTCAATCTCCTCACCCAGCTCCTCTTCCCATTTACCCTTCAGTTCCTCCACCGAGG
This sequence comes from Scyliorhinus canicula, assembly GCF_902713615.1. Taxonomy (NCBI): domain Eukaryota; kingdom Metazoa; phylum Chordata; class Chondrichthyes; order Carcharhiniformes; family Scyliorhinidae; genus Scyliorhinus; species Scyliorhinus canicula. Next base: position 104,157,058 of record NC_052146.1, on the reverse strand, counting down.
CCTCGTCTACCTCCTGCATTACCCGGTATATGTCCGAAATCCTCCCTCCTCCAACCCACACCCCCGAGAGCACCCTGTCCCGTACCCCACGTGGGGGCAACAAGGGGAACCCCGCCACCTGCCGCCTGGCAAACGCCCTAACCTGCATGTACCGAAACATGTTCCCCGGGGGGAGCCCAAACTTCCCCCCTAACTCCCCCAAGCTCACGAACCTCCCCTCCACAAACAGGTCCCTCAACCTCCTAACCCCTACCCTCTGCCAGCCTGGAAATCCGCCATCAATGCTCCCTGGGACAAACCGATGGTTCCCCCGTATCGGGGCCTCCATCGAGCCCCCCACTTCTCCCCTATGCCGTCTCCATTGCCCCCAGACTTTGAGGGTAGCCGCCACCACCGGGCTCGTGGTATACCTCGTTGGACGGAGCGGCAACAGCGCCGTTACCAGCGCCTCCAGACTCGTGCCCACACAGGATGCCATCTCCATCCTCTTCCATGCTGCCCCTTCCGCGTCCATTACCCACTTACGCACCATCGCTGCGTTGGCAGCCCAATAGTACCCACAGAGGTTGGGCAGCGCCAGCCCCCCCATCCCTGCCCCATTCTGGGGCTGGTTTAGCTCACCAGGCTAAATCGCTGGCTTTTAAAACAGACCAAGCAGGCCAGCAGCACGGTTCGATTCCCGTACCAGCCTCCCCGGACAGGCGCCGGAATGTGGTGACTAGGGGCTTTTCACAGTAATTTCATTGAAGCCTACTCGTGACAATAAGCGATTTTCATTTTTTCATTTCCAAGAACACCCTTCTCACCTTCGGAGTCCCATGCGCCCACACAAATTCTGTAATACTCCTGTTAACTCTCCTAAAAAAAGCCTTCGCGATAAGGATTGGAAGGCACTGGAACAGGAACAAAAACCTCGGGAGCACCGTCATCTTGACGGACTGCACCCTCCCTGTCAGCTGGAGGAGCTGGTTAAAGGGATAGGGAGCATGCAGTCGGGGAAGGCGCCGGGGCCGGATGGGTTTCCGGCCGAATTTTATAAAAGGTATGCGAACCTGTTGGGCCCCCTGTTGGTCCGGACCTTTAACGAGGCAAGGGAGGGGGGGGGCTTTGCCCCCAACTATGTCACGGGCGCTGATTTCCTTGATCCTGAAGCGGGACAAGGACCCTCTGCAGTATGGGTCATATAGGCCGATCTCGCTGCTAAATGTAGACGCCAAGCTGCTGGCAAAGATCCTAGCCACAAGAATAGAGGTTTGTGTGCCGGGGGTCACTCACGAGGACCAGACGGGGTTTCTGAAGGGAAGGCAGTTGAATACTAACGTACGAAGGCTCCTCAACGTTATTATGATGCTGGCTGTGGAAGGGGAGGCGGAGATAGTGGTGGTATTAGATGCGGAGAAGGCCTTTGATAGGGTTGAGTGGGGGTATCTCTGGGAGGTGTTGGAAAGGTTTGGGTTTGGGAAGGGGGTTGTCCGTTGGGTGAGGTTGCTCTACGCGGCCCCGATGGCGAGTGTAACCACGAATAGGAGGAGGTCGGAGTATTTTCGGTTGTACCGGGGGACGGGACAGGGGTATCCCCTGTCCCCCTTGCTCTTTGCGTTGGCAATTGAGCCCCTGGCCATGGCGTTGAGGGAGTCAGGGAACTGGAGGGGCCTGGTGCGGGGTGGGGAGGAGCATCGAGTGTCGCTTTATGCGGACGACCTGTTGCTGTATGTGGCGGACCCGGTGGGGGGAATGCCGGAGATGAAGAGGGTTCTCAGCGAATTTGGGGGCTTCTCTGGGTATAAGCTGAACCTGGGCAAGAGTGGCTGCATTTTTTTAATATGGTCGCTGCCTTTTTTTCTAGTTCGGGGGACAAAGGTACCAAAGGGACCATTGGGGCCAAAGGGACCCAAAACCATTTCCTCCATTTTTGTCAGCAACAAACAAGGTAAGAGAAAATGGTGGGTCGCGCAGGTTGGCTGGCCTGGGTCGCGAAGGTCGGCCAGCGTGAGTCACGAAGGTCACCCGGGTTGGGTCCCGAAGGTTGACCGGTTGGTAAAAATGGGTCCACGGAAAAAAAGTTTGAAAAACACTGATTTAGAGAGTATTACCAGGACTTTATGAGGTAGATCCGGGGGAGAGGAGGGGGACATGAGGCAGTTTCTGGACGAGCTGAAATTTCCCCAGGTGGAGGAAGCAAAGAGGCAGGCGTTGGAGGAGCACCTGTGGCTGAAGGTGATGCTGGATAGTATCACTGGTATGAAGTCAGGCAATGCCCCTGAGCCGGATTTGTACCCAGCGGAATTTTATAAGGAATTTGCGGCAGACCTGGCACAGAAGCACTGGAGAAGCGGGAGTTGTAAGAGACGATGAAGCAGGCAGTAATCACACTAATCCCGAAAAAGGGGAAGGATCCGGTGGAATGTGGCTTGTATAGACCCATATCACTATTGAACACAGATGTGAAAGTATTGGCTAAGTTGTTGGCAGGGAGGATGGAGGAGTGTGTCCCGGGGGTGGTTGCAGAAGATCAAACAGGCTTCGTGAAGGGCAGGCAGCTCACGAGTAATATAAGACGGCTGTTGAATGTGGTGATGAATCCGTCGTGAACTCTGCTTCCGGAGTGGTGTCCATGGACGCGGAGAAAGCATTTAATCGGGTGGAGTGGCGGTACTTGTTCGAAGTTTTGGAAAGGTTTGAGTTTGGGCTGAGATTTGTGGCATAGGTATGGTTGCTGTATGCAGCGCCAAGAGTGAGGGTGAGGACAAATGATATGAGCTCGCGAAGCTTTGACTTACACAGGGATATGAGGCAAGGTTGCCCACTGTCGCCGTTGTTGTTTGCATTGGCCATAGAGCCATTGGCGATGGCTCTCAGGGGGTCGGCAGAGTGGCAGGGGACAATGAGGGGACGGAGGGAGCATCGGGTGTCGCTCTATGCCGATGACCTCTTGCTGTATATTTCGGAACCGTTGGAGCGTATGGGAAGGATTCTGGGCCTGTTGAGGAGGTTTGGAAGGTTCTCAGTGTACAAGCTGAATGTAGGGAAAAGCGAGGTATTCCCGGTGAATGAGCAGGGACAGCGGGCTAATTTAGGGAGGATGCCATTTACAGTTGCGAGGGATAGGTTTAGGTATTTGGGGATTCAGGTAACGAAGGAATGGACGGGGCTCCATAAGTGGAGCTGAATGAATCTGGTGGAGGAGGTCAGGGAGGATCTTAGGAGGTGGGATACACTGTACTTAACGCTGGCAGGAAGGACCTAAGTGGTGAAAATAAATATTCTGCAGAGGTTCTTGTTCTGCAAAGGCCTTCTTTCGGAAAGTGGACATGATCACCTCGGACTTTGTGTGGGCGGGGAAGGTGCCGAGGGTGGGGAGGACCCTGCTCCAGAGGCAGAGGCAGCAGGGGGGGGTTGGCATTCCCGAACTTACTTCATTATTATTGGGCGGCGAATGTGAACAACGTGAGGCAGTGGTGGGACAGAGATGTGGTAGAGTGGGTTAGGATGGAGGAGGAATCTTGTAAGCGGTTTAGTTTGAGGGCTGTGGTGGCGACAGCATTGCCAATGGCGGTGGGTAGGTATTCAGGGAGCCCAGTGGTGCAGTCCACGGTGAAGATATGGAATCAGCTGAGGAGGCATTTTAGGGTGGAAGGGTTGTCGGTGCTAACGCTGCTGAGCGGGAATCATGGGTTTGAGCCGGAGGGGATGGATAGTGTATATAGAAGGTGGAGGGAAGTGGGACTGATCAAGGTGAGGGATTTGTGGGGCAGCATTGTCGCACAGTGGTTAGCATTGCTGCCTCACAGCGCCGAGGTCCCAGGTTCGATTCTGGGTCACTGTCGGTGTGGGGTTTGCACAGTCTCCCCGTGTTTGCGTGGGTTTTGCCCCCACAACCCAAAGATGTGCAGGCTAGGTGGATTGGCCACGCTAAATTGCTCCTTAATTGGAAACAATTAATTGCATACTCTAAATTTATTTTAAAAATTAGAAAAAGGTGAGGGATTTGTATTTGGAGCACCTTTCTCCTCTTTGCTTCCCCCCCCCCCCCCCCCCCCCCCCCACACACCTACAGTTCATCCTCTGATGTTAGTTTCCCTGCCGTTTGACCTTTCACACCTTTTATCCTCTCTGGGGCCTGCCATTAGCACTCTTTCCTCTTGGTTTCTGTGGCCATTAGCACCCGGTTTCCCTGGGTTTCTGTGGCTATGACTCATCTTTCATTCTCACTCCACAGTATAAATATTTCCCGCTCTCTCTGTCTGTTAGCTTTGACAAAGAGTCATCGGACTCGAAACGTTAGCTCTTTTCTTTCCCTTGCAGATGCTGCCAGACTTGCTGAGATTTTCCAGCATTGTCCCTTTCGTTTCATTTGATACATTTTTAAAAAAGATTTAGAGCGCCCAATTCATTTTTTCCAATTAAGCGGCAATTTAGCATGGCCAATCCACCTAACCTGCACATCTTTGGGTTGTGGTGGCGAAACCCACGCAAACACGGGGAGAATGTGCAAACTCCACACGGACAGTGACCCAGAGCCGGGATCGAACCTGGGACCTCGGCGCCGTGAGGCAGCAGGGCTAACCCACTGCGCCACCGTGCTGCCCTAAACAAGATTTTTCCTTAAGAAATCCATGCTGGCTTCCTTTGAGTAACTTCTATTTGTCCATATGACTATTAATCTTGTGTTGAATTATTGTTTCTAGAAGTTTTCCCCCACCAAAGTTAAACTGGCTGCCCTGTAATTGTTGGGTTTATCTTTTCATCCTTTTTGAACGAGTGTGTAATGTTTGCAATCCTCCAGTCATCTGGCATCACCACCCGAGTCTAAGAAAGACTGAAAAATCATGACCAGTGCCTCTGTAATTTTAACTCTTGCTTCCCTCAGCACCTTTGCACGCATCTCATCCAGCCCTGTGCCTTATCCACTTTAAGGGCAGACAGCCTGTCCAATACTCATCCTCATCAATTGTAAAGCCTTCTCATGTCTGAATTACCTCCTCCTTCACCAGGGCCTGGATAGCATCTTCTTACTTAGTAAAGACAAATGCAAAGTATTTGTTCAATACCTCAGCTGTGCCTTCTGCCTCCAAGTAAATCCACCTTTTGATCCCTTATTGGCCCTACGCCTCCTTTTACATCCTTTTACTATTTATACGCATGTAGAAGACTTTGGGGTTCCTTTTATGTTGGCTCCAGTCTCTTATTTGCTTTTTTGCCTCCCATCTCAACTTTCTATTCTTAATTTTATTTTCTATTTGGAATCTGCCAGAAGCATAATTTCACACAAGTGCTTCGGGCCTGGATTGCACTGTCTGCAAATGGAGGCTGGGTCAATCGAGGAATCAGATGATTACTTGAATATAAATAATGTGCAAGGATATGGGGAAAAGGCAAGGGGACTGCACTAAATCATGATACTGGTTGGGAGAGCTGGTGCAGGCACGTTGAACCGAAGGGCCTCCTTTTGCACCGTAATGGTTCTGTGATTCTTCTTTTCTATCTTAATTTCTGTCTCAGTGGGTTGGTGACTGCCATCGTTGCCCTGTAGGGGGCTCTGGGAGGCAGTGACATGGGCCTTCAGCTCGGGGCATGTGAGGAGGACCGTCACCCAGTGCCGTAAGAAGCTCAGCAACCTCCACCGGATCACATGGGTGAGTTGGCATCGGCCGTCAGGCACCGCCACCCCAATGACCCCATGCCTCCTCCCCCCCCCCCCCCCCTCCCCCACCCCCCACCCCAGCAAAAGACCACAATGTGCCCCAGAACACCCTGGCATCCACCAGCACACCCCACCATTGTTGGTGCCCACGCCTGTCCCCCGCCATCCCAGAGATATCCCAGAGCTGAGGCAGTCCATAGGTTCAGAAGGGGATGTCAGTGACACTCCAGTGGGTCCATAGCCGATTGGAGGAGTCCCGCGGGGGCAGGTAATAGTGCTGGCAATGCGTGGCACCAAGGCTAAAACTGCTAGGGCGGCGACTGCAGTGGAGACGCTGGAGAACGATGTCAGCACCATGAGTGATGGTGTTCAAGGTGTAGCTCAGTCAGTTATGGCCATGGTTGAGCGTCTCGACACTGTGTCCGAGTCACCAGGGGATGTGTCCCAGACAAAGGTTAACCTTTCCAAGGTGTTGCGGAGCATGTCACAGTTCCAGGTGGGCATTGTCAAGACGCTGCGGTGCATGTCCCAATCTCAGGTGGGCATTGCTGAGGCGCTCCTGAGCGTGTCCCAGTCACTGAGGATCATGTCCCAGACACATGTGGACACTGGTTAGGCACTGTCGAGCATGGCCCGCTCATAGAGGAGCCTCACTGAGGGCATCAACACCATGGCGCAGACATTGGGGAGCGACCAGGGCTGGCAGAGGCAGATAACACAGGAACAACCGGAGCCTAATCCAGCTCTGTCCCAAGGTGACCCCAAGGGCCCTATGGGCACCAATTGGGAGGAGGAAGTGCTGGAGGCCGACCCAGAGCCCCCTACAGGGCAATGATGGTGCATTCGGCCCATCGAGTCTGCACTGAGTCTTTGAAGGAGCATCCTAACTGACCCACTCCCCGGTCCACCCCACAGTTTTCCCAGAACCCCATAACCTAACCCGTACATCCCAGGACACTAGGGGACAATTTAGCATGACCAATCCAGCAAACCTGCACATCTTTGGACAGTGGGAGGAAATCCGAGCACCCGGAGGAAACCCTCACAGACACGGGGAGAATGTAGAAACTCCACACAGTCACCCAAGGCCAGAATCGAACTGGGGTCCTTGGTGTTTTGAGGCAGCAGTGCTGACCACTGTGCCCCCTGATGGAACAGTTACATGGGTGTACTGCTCACTGCTTTGCAGAACCACCCCACTCTTTCTGGGTGCATCTCTAAAAGTCTGTAGTTCAGTTTCCTCTCCTCCAATTGGCGGCACAGTCTGCTGTTCTTAACCTGAAAAATGTGTCCTGTTAAAACTATCATCTATCCTCTTCAGTTTCCTCCCTTTACCCCATCATCCCTTAAACCTGGTAATAGATTGAGGGATAATTCCACAGCTGGAATCAGATGCTGCACCCAGTAGCAGCACTCATGTGGTGCTTTGCCAATCATCAGCTTGTCAGCTAATAATAGGATAGCTGTGGAGGAAAAGGGGAGATAGTGGCGTAGTTGTGATGCCACTGGACTAGTAATCCCGAGATAATGCTCTGGGGACATGGGTTCAAATCCAACCATGGCAGCTGATAGAATTTAAACACTCGATCAATAAAAGCTGGAATTGAAAGCAAGTCTCAGTAACGGTGACCATGAAATTGCCATGTATTGATGTTGTGAAAACCCATCTGGTTTACTAATGCCCCTTCCGGGAAGGAAATATGCCCTCTGTGGTGCTAACAATTGCACACAAAAGACTCCATACGATACAAGAGAGGCTTTATTACAGTGAGATGTTATTCCTCCGGCTGCAGATGTAGAATGGCATCTCAGGGAAACTTATGAATATTTATACAAATCCCTGTGGGCAGAGCTAGCCGGCAGGGGCTTACCAGCAAACCTGTAATACAGGTACTGTCATACATCCCCTAATGCAAGCACACACATATATACAGGGATGGACCTGGTGGGGCTGAATTCGGGGGCGCCAGGGAAAAGGAGGGTGGCGCGTGGGTAGGGAGGAGTGTGGGCATGGGATCGGCACCCGAGGGAGCCAGGTCCCTGAGCGAGACTGTATCCTGGCGACCGTCGGGGAACTCCACGTGGGCACACTGGGGGTTCGCGTGGAGCAGGCGTACCTTGTCCACCAGAGGGTCTGCCTTGTGGTGCCTGACATGCCTACGAAGAAGGACTGGCTCTGGAGCTGCGAGCCAAGTCGGGAGCGACACCCCGGATGTAGATTTCCTAGGGAAGGCAAAAACACGTTCATGGGGTGTATTGTTAGTAGCGGTGCACAGTAGTGACCGAATGGAATGGAGCGCGTCAGGGAGGACCTATGCCAGCGAGCGGCTGGGAGATTCCTGGACCGTAGGGCCAGCTGGACGGCCCTCCATACCGTCCCATTCTCCCTCTCTACCTGCCCGTTTCCCCGGGGGTTGTAGCTGGTCGTCCTGCTGGAGGCGATACCCCTGCTGAGCAGGAACTGACGCAGCTCATCACTCATGAACGAGGATCCCCTGTCACTGTGGATGTAGGTGGGGAAACCGAACAGAGCAAATATGGAATCAAGGGCCTTGATGACGGTGGCAGACGTCATATCCAGGCATGGGATGGCGAAGGGGAACCTAGAGAATTCATCGACCACACTAAGGATGTAGGTGTTGAGGTCGGTGGAGGGGAGGGGCCCTTGGAAATCCACGCTGAGGAGTTCAAAGGGGCGGGACACTTTCACCAGGCACGCACTGTCTGGCCGGTAGAAGTGCGGCTTGCACTCCGCACAGACCTGGCAGTCTCTGGTGACTGTCCGTATTTCCTCGACGGAGTAGGGCAGATTGCGGGCTTTGACCAGATGGTACAAACGAGTGACCCCCGGATGGCAAAGGCTATCGTGCAAGGCACGGAGCTGGTCTACATGTGCGCTGGCACATGTACCTCGGGGGAGGGCGTCTGTGGGTCCGTTGAGTTTGCCGGGGCGATACAAGATCTCGTAATTATAGGTGGAGAGCTGGATTCTCCACCACAAGATTTTGTCGTTTTTGACCTTGCCCCGCTGCGTGTTATTAAACATGAAGGCTACCGACCGTTGGTCAGTGAGGAGAGTGAATCTCCTGCCGGCCAGGTAATGCCTCCAGTGCCGCACCGCTTCAACGATTGCCTGGGCCTCCTTCTCAACAGAGGAGTGTCGGATTTCAGAGGCATGGAGGGTGCGGGAAAAGAATGCCACGGGTCTGCCTGCCTGGTTTAGAGTGGCGGCAAAGGCGACATCTGAAGCGTCACTCTCTATTTGGAAGGGCAGTGTCCCATCTACTGCGTGCATCCCGGCCTTGGCTATGTCAGAGCGAATACGAGCGAAGGCCTGTTGTGCCTCAGCCGTGAGGGGAAATTGCGTGGACTGGATCAGTGGGCGGGCCTTGTCTGTGTATTGTGGGATCTGCTGGGCGTAGTAAGAAAAGAACCCCAGGCAGCGTTTGAGATCCTTGGGGCATTGGGGGAGGGGAAGCTCCATGAGGGGGCACATGCGGTCGGGATCGGGCCCCAGGAGTCCGTTTTGGAGTACGTAGCCGAGGATGGCTAAGCGGTCTGTGCTGAATACGCACTTCTCCTTCTTATAAGTGAGGTTGAGGAGAGATGTGGCGTGGAGAAATTTTGCAAGGTTGGCGTCGTGGTCCTGCTGGTTGTGGTCGCAGATGGTGACATTGTCTAAGAACGGAAACGTTGCCCGCAGTCTGCACCGGTCAACCATTCGGTCCATTTCTCGCTGAAATACCGAGACCCCGTTAGTGACGCCGAAGGGAACCCTAAGAAATTGATACAGTCGACCATCCACCTCAAAGGCAGTGTAGGGACGGTCCGATTTACGGATGGGGAGCTGGTGGTAGGCGGATTTCAGGTCAATTGTCGAGAAGACCCGGTACTGTGCAATCTGATTGACCATATCAGATATGCGAGGGAGGGGGTACGCGTCGAGCTGCGTGTACCGATTGATGGTCTGGCTGTAGTCCACGACCATCCTGTGTTTCGCCCCAGTTTTAACCACCACCACTTGGGCTCTCCAGGGGCTGTTGCTGGCCTCGATAATACCCTCCCGAAGCAGCCGCTGGACCTCGGACCTGATGAAGGTCTTGTCCTGGGTGCTGTACCGTCTGCTCCTGGTGGCGATGGGCTTGCAATCTGCAGTCAGATTGGCAACGAGGGAGGGAGGGTCAACCTTGAGGGTCGTGAGGCCGCAAACGGTGAGTGGGGGTAGGGGTCTGCCGAATTTGAGGGTGAGGCTCTGGAGGTTACATTGGAAGTCCAGGCCCAGTAAAAGTGTCGCACAGAGGTTGGGGAGAACGTACAGGCGGAAACCGCTGAATTCAACGCTCTGTGCGGTGAGTTTAACCAGACAGAAGCCCCGGATCGGGACAGAGTAGGATCCGGAGACCAGGGAGATCCGCTGGTTGGCGGGATGGACCGCGAGGGAGCAGCGCCTTACCGTATCCGGATGGATGAAACTGTCCGTGCTCCCGGAGTCACTGAGGCAGGAGGTCGCGTGGCCGTTGACAAGAACCGTCATAGAAGCGGTGGCCAGGTTGCGAGGACGGGATCGGTCGAGCGTCATGGAGGCGAGTAGCGGGTGATCGACCAAAGAGTCCGACGAGTCCGATGAGTTGCGGCAGCGACCTGGGTCCCGTGGTCCCGTTCCGAGGGGAGGGCAAAATGGCGTCTGGAGTACCTGCGAGGAAGAAGATGGCGGCGCCCATGCAGCGCACGTTGCGGGGGAAGGGCAAGATGCGGCGCCCATGCAGCGCATGTTGCGGGGGCGGGGCAAGATGGCGGCGACCATGGAACGCACATGGAGTCGGAGGATGAAAATGGCGGTGCCCATGGTGCGCACATGCCGGGGGTGGCGAAAGATGGCGGCGCCCACTGATCACACGTGGCCCGGGGGAAGCGGACGGCAGGGCCCATTGCGCGATTGGTTGAGGCGAGGGGGGGAGTTCGGGCGCGATAGCGGCAACAGCGCGGGACTGACACACCGCTGCAAAGTGGCCTTTCCTGCCACAAGATTTGCAGGTCACGGTGTGGGCTGGGCAGTGCTGGTGGGGGTGCTTCTGCTGACCGCAGAAGTAGCAGTGGGGACCCCCAGGGTGCGCGGTGCGACGAGCAGCGCAGGCATACTGCACGGGAGCGGCTCCAGTCGGGGGGGTCAGTTGCGGGGTCCACGAGAGGTAGGATGGATGGGCCGTGCGGTTGGCGGGGTAGGATTGCACATTACAGGAAGCAGCCATCATTGAGAGCGCTAAGGTCTTTGTTGCCGCAAGATCGAGAACGGCCCCTTCCAGCAGTCGTTGCCGGATGGGGTCCGATGCAATACCCATGAGTAGATTCGTATGTTCCGTGGCCGAGAAGGCCTGGCAGTCGCAGTCCCGTACTAGGGGGATAAGGGCCCGCCAGAAGTCCTCAATCGACTCACCCGGTTGTTGAACGTGAGTGGAGAGTACATGTCTCGCAAACAGAGTGTTCGTCGACTGAGCATAATTCTCTTTGAGCAGTTCCATGGCCCGGGCATAGGTACGCGCGTCCTGAATCAACGGGAACACACTGGAGCTCAGCCTTGAGTAAAGGAGTTGTACCTTCTGAGCCTCCGATAGTGCAGGGTCCGCTGAGGAGATGAAGGCCTCGAAAACTGCCAGCCAGTGGTTAAAGTCTTTCCTGGCTTGTGGTGACTGCGGAACCAGCTGCAGGCGATCAGGCTTAATTCTGATGTCCATGATGTTGGAAAATCTCACTGTAATAAATTGTGGCGCTAACAATTGCACACAAAAGACTCAATACGGTACAAGATAGGCTTTATTACCGTGAGATGCTATTCCTCCAGCTGCAGCTGTAGAATGGCATCTCAGGGAAACTTATGAATGTTTATACTGCTCCCTGTGGGCGGAGCTGGCCAGCAGGGGCTTACCGGAAAACCTGTAATACAGGTACTGTCATACATCCCCTAATGCAAGCACACACATATATACAGTGGTAGAGATCACCACACCATCCTTACCCAATCTGGCCTATGTGCGGCACTGGACTCACAGCCATGTGGTTGACTCTTAACTGGCCTCTGAAATGGCAAGCCACTCAGTTCACAGGCAATTAGGTGCCAGAAATCCTGGTCTTGCCAACGATGCTCACATCCCATGAAAGTATAGAAAACAACTGTGGCCCATATTTTCCTCCTTCACAGCCGAAAACAAAATAGGGAAAAAACTAAAAATGAAAGAGTTCATTTGCTGAATGCAGACTGAAACGCATGAGTCACAAAAAATATGGGAGGGACAGTAAAATAAATGTTCTTGAGACATGGCTGAGGTTCTTGTGAATAACAATTCAGCGGGTCATATATTGTGCCCAGTACATGTTCAGACAATATAAAGCAACAGAACCTCAAAGAAATGCAATCTGGCATGCAGTTGCTTGACAGAGCATTGAAGCCTATTCATATTACATCTCTGAAATCCACATTTGTGTTTTCCACTTAGTGCCTGCTTAATCAGATTATACAAATTCATTTTTAAATAAGATCTTCTTGATTCTTTTGGGGCACAAGATTTCCAATATCTTACTCAAGGTTGTTGGTGTCAAGAATTGTAACGAGTTAATTTTTGTGTACATTCTACACTGCTCAACGTGAGCGAGATTAACAGAAAGGGGTGGAACGAAGCATAGATCCAGGCCCCCGTGCGAGAAGGCCGTGTCCCAAGGATCTGCTTTGACTGAATTCCAGCATTGAATAATCCCTGGTCGTGCAGAGCACGCGCACCTTCGAAGATCCACTTTGTAGTGTGTCAGAATGATAGTCTTCCATTTCTCATTGCAACACCCTGTGGCAGATTCCTCCCTCCTCTTTATTCTTTCACAGGATGTGGGTGTCGCTGGCTATGACAGTTCACAAAACATTCCAGCATTTGTTGCCCACCCTCAATTGACCTTGAACTAAGTGACTTTGTTAGGTCACTTCAGAGGGCAGTTAAGGGTCAACTATATTGCTGTGGATGAGGGGTCACACCCAGGCCAGGTAAAGACGGCAGATCTCCTTCCCTAAAGGGCATTAGCGAAGCAGCTAGGTTTTTACAACCAACAACAGTTTATTGAGACTAGCTTGAGATTCTAGATTTAATGAAATGAAATGAAATGAAAATTGCATATTGTCACGAGTAGGCTTCAAATGAAGTCACTGTGAAACGCCCCTAGTCGCCACATTCCGGCGCCTGTTCGGGGAGGCTGGTACAGGAGTTGAACCGTGCTGCTGGCCTGCCTTGGTGTGCTTTAAAAGCCAGCGATTTAGCCCTGTGCTAAACCAGCCCCTACCATCTGCTACGGTGGACCCCAAATATCCAGCAATTAGCCTGGATGTTTGGATTGCTAATCCAGTGAGATTACCACTATGCCACCGACTCCCTCCAAAGATTACTAATATATTGTCCATTATGGGGTACCTTTGTTGCTGTAGACCACATTACAAGAACTGGATTGATGCTATCAAACGTATTTCACATAGAACCCTTACAGCTATAAATTACATCATGTTTTGAAGATGTTTGAACTCGTTTATCAATAATGTATATTACATCTTTGCAGTCAAATATTGTTTCATTATAAATCCCTATGTCCACAATGTTATTTCTCTTCTCACACCTGGTATTCACAAGGCAGATTTTCATCTGTTGCCATAGCAAGGTCGCTAGTCTGTCACTGGGGATTTATAGCTTGAGGAATGCCGCTCTACATCACGCACAGCTGGCCAGGGGTCTCTCCCGCTCTTACCATCAGCCATTGGTGTGGTGGGAGGATTTGCAGGTTGACACACTCAACCTGTTTGGCCGCATTATGAACACACCTTCCTTGGCCATCAGGTCCTGGAGTGGGACTCAAACCCAGAGGCAGGGACACAGCCCATTACATCACAAGACCTCCATACCCACAATGGAACCTTTCTATGTAAACTTGCCACATTGTGATTCCACCCTGTCCCTGAAGGTGGTGATTCTGGGACTCAAATTACAGTTTGGCAAATTTATATAGACACCTTCCTCATAAACATGGACATAAGAATGCAAAATGGAAATTTAAAATAAGATAAAATAAAAGAAGGTATGATAATAAAATAAATTTAGAGTACCCAATTCTTTTTTCCAAGTAAGGGGCAATTTAGTAGGTGGCCAATCCACCTAGCCTGCACATCTTGTGGGGAGAGATCCACGCAGGCACGGGGAGAACATGCAAACTCCACACGGACAGTGATCCGGCGCCGGATTGAACCCGGGTCCTCGGCACCATGAGGCAGCAGTGCTAACCACTACGCCACTATGCTGCCCCAAGAATTGAATGTACGACAATAAAATGGAGATGTGATTTTCACATCATGTCCAATTATCATCCGCGATGCTCTCTTACCTGAAAATTATACTTTGCCTTAACTCACTGTGGCAATGTCACAGGGGATTGACCTGTTCACTATTTTTAAAATATAAATTTAGAGTACCCAATTAATTTTTTTTCCAATTTAGGGGAAATTTAGCGTGGCCAACCTACCTACCCTGCACATCTTTGGGTTGTGGGGGTGAGACCCACACAAGCACGGGGAGAATGTGCAAACTCCACATGGACAGTGACCCAGGACCAGGAGCAAAGCCAAGTCTTCGGCACCTTGAGGCAGCAGTGCTAACCATTGGGCCACCTTTCATTTTGGAGATTTTTGTGTCCTCATTGTTGTGTTCTGCTTCTTCGTGTAGCATAAGCTGCTTCCTTGATGTATTCTTTGACTAAGGAAGGTCCAGACTTTGTAATGAGTTCAATATGTTTATTGAACTACTAACACAGTTCTTAAATGTGTTCGACTCTCTGCTAATCTAACTGTAGTAACTCAGTCTAACTAAACCAGTCTGCTTTAAGCCACATGCTGGGTGTGATGCTGTTGATCAACCCTGATGTACTCTCTAGATGTCTGTCTGTGGAAAGAGACAGAGCATGTATGTCCTGTCCTTTTATATGGATTATGTAATGCCCCCTTGTGGTAATGCCACCTCTGGGTGTCTTGACTGCTCATTGGTTGTGTCCTATTCTAAGTGTTCATTAGCTGCATGTTTGGATATCATGACATCTCTTTAGTGCTCCCTTTAGTGTTTACTTAGTTTAGTGTATCTACATTAACCCCTTGTGTATATACGATGATGCAGATCACCACACTCATAAACAGGGCATGAGGTTAAAAAGTTCTGTAACTCAAATAGCTGGAAGTAAGCTTAATGCCTGGCTACTGGACATTTAAAGAATAGATTGTGTACTAGATACTGAAGGTCAGTGTCAAGCGGTTCAAAAAGACAATTGTTTTAAACCTAAACGTATTAGCAAATCACCATGTTCTAATTCCCGAGGTCAAATATATGGTCCATATATTGCTGACATAAAACAGCAAGAAAATTAAAATAGCAAATACTGAGGAAAAGCTGAAGAATTTATGGAAGCAAATTTCTTTTTGTTTTAAGAGTATCCAATTTATTTTTTCCAATTAAGGGGCAATTTAGCATGGCCAAACCATCTAGCCTGCACATCTTTTGGGTTGTGGGGGCGAAACCCACGCAAACACGGGTGCAAACTCCACACGGACAGTGACCCAGAGCCGAGATCGAACCTGGGACCTCGGCGCCGTAAGGCAACCGTGCTAATCACATGCGCCACCGTGCTGCCTTTGGAAGCAGTTTTTTACCCCACAGAGCCTTTTGATGAATAAACTGTGAAATTAACATCTACTCAGACACCCATTATTCCCAATTCTGTGTGTGGTATTTGCTTAGTAGGGATGGTTGAGCTTTGGCTATTATGATTTACTGCACCACGAAAAGAGTATCGTTAGTCTCACAGCTCCTTAAGTGTCATCATTGTAAAACTGGTTTCAATGCAGTTACCTTTATATAGAACTTGCTAATCACAAAGTCTATTCACCTGGCAGGAGAGAATTTAAAAAAAAATCACTAGCAACAGTACTGCTGTACCTATTAACCCGAGTGATTCTAATGTAATGAGAATGTGTACCATTACATCAGTTGAAAATGCTTTGTGTCTTGTCTTGTCAAACATTATTCCATTGTTGCTCAAAGGGAGTGAACTCCTTAAAGTTTAAACCTCACTGAGTGTGCAAATCAAGACAATCAGCACATTTAAAAGGTAACTGCTTGTTAAATGGAATAGAGCTTGCCTGAATGACAGTTCACAAAACATTCCATTGGGGAGTTTGGACTCCAAGGGACTCTTACTTTCCACCAGTGTTGTGGAAAAATATGTGCTTTTAAAAATAAATCAATAAACCGCTCCTCATTTGGTTCTGAAGCCAATAAATATGAGCTAAATAACGTACTTCCAAAAATAAGTTTATTTGGACTTAAATTAGTCCATTAAATGGCTCTTTACGACATGCTGTACATAGAACATAGAACAGTACAGCACAGAACAGGCCCTTCGGCCCTCGATGTTGTGCCGAGCAATGATCACCCTACTTAAACCCACGTAACCCGTATACCCGTAACCCAACAATCCCCCCATTAACCTTACACTACGGGCAATTTAGCATGGCCAATCCACCTAACCCGCACAACTTTGGACTGTGGGAGGAAACCGGAGCACCCGGAGGAAACCCACGCACACACGGGGAGGACGTGCAGACTCCACACAGACAGTGACTCAGCCAGGAATCGAACCTGGGACCCTGGAGCTGTGAAGCTAACCACCATGCTACCGTGAGGCCTTAAAATACTTCAAATATTGTACTTCATGTACTTCAAATATTTGTTGCAATTTGGTGATATTTACTTTTTGATAGACAGTTACCATGTTTCTCCTTGCAAATGGCAGTGATTAAACAACAGTGCGAATGGTGGCACAGTGGGTAGCACTGCTGCCTCACAACGGCAGGAACCTGGGTTTGATTTCCACCTTATCTGTGTGGAGTTTACACTTTTGTCCCCCGTGTCTGTGTGGGTTTCCTCCGGATGCTCTGGTTTCTTCCTACAGTCCAAAGATGTGCAGGTTAGGTGAATTGGCCACCATCAATGAGTGGAATCATGGGCAGAGGGTGGTGGAGTGGGCCCAGGTGAAGTGCTCTTTTGAAGGGTTGGTGTGGACTCGATGGGCCGAATGGCCTCCTTCTGCACTGTAGGGATTCTATTGATTAGGTCTTCAAGACATTTTCTGCTTTAAGATATTTTGTCGCATTAACACAATCGTTACATCATCATTAAAGCTCCTACTGTCTTGTAACCCTCAGCAATCGCAGAGAACTTTGAATCATTATCTTTATCCCCGTGTGATAACTGTTGGTCAGTATAAACCTCAAATCTTCACTTAACAAAATCTTGTCAGCAACCATGAACATGTTCACAGAATTGCAGTGATCAGGCTCCAGCAATAACAACTCGTTAAGTTATTAAACGTTTTTCTGTTTTCATGGACATCCAACCTTTTGTAAAAATGAAGATCGTGATCAGTATTCGGGTAATAATCAGGGAATAAAACATAAATGTAGAAGCTTTTGAGTATGCAGGTGCTTGATGCCAAGTAATGCCTTTTTTTATTTTTATTTTTATTTTTATTACCTTTTCAAATTGTGTGGGGGTGGGGGGGAACTGAAGTGACATCACAGTAAAGCTGTGACCTGATTGGCTGGTTGGAATTCTGTTAAATTTGAGAAAAAAAATAATATTGCAAAACAAATCTAATTGATTAACCAGATAGTGGAGTAACTAAACCTGAGGGCAGTGATCGGTATTTAGCATTTAATTTTACAGTAAAAATCATCTAGCGTCAGGGCCATATAGTTAATTGTAACTCAATCTAACAATAATTTAAGTGTTTATTTTAAATTAATTAATTAGTGCTTAAATGTCACTCAGCGGGGTGCAGTGCTCCAACTGTGAGATGTGGCAGATCTGTGACGCTTCCAGCGTTCCGGTCAACTACATCTGCAGCAAGTGTAACCAATGGCAGCTCCTCACAGACCGCGTGGTTCAGTTGGAGCAGCAATTGGATGCACTTAGGAGCATGCAGGTGGTGGAAAGCGTCATAGGGGCGTCATTAGGGGCAGCAGGGTAGCATGGTGGTTAGCATAAATGCTTCACAGCTCCAGGGTCCCAGGCTCGATTCTCGGCTGGGTCACTGTCTGTGTGGAGTCTGCACGTCCTCCCCCTGTGTGCGTGGGTTTCCTCCGAGTGCTCCGGTTTCCTCCCACAGTCCAAAGATGTGCGGGTTAGGTGGATTGGCCATGCTAAATTGCCCGTAGTGTCCTAATAAAAGTAAGGTTAAGGGGGGGGGGGGTTGTTGGGTTACGGGTATAGGGTGGATACGTGGGTTTGAGTAGGGTGATCATGGCTCGGCACAACATTGAGGGCCGAAGGGCCTGTTCTGTGCTGTACTGTTCTATGTTCTATGTTCTATAGATAGGAGTTATAGAGTCGCGGTCACACCCAAGGTGCAGTCAGAGAGATAGGTGCCCACCAGAAGAGGCAGGCAGTCAGTGCAGGAATCCCCTGTGGTTGTCCCCCTCTCGAACAGGTATACCCCTTTGGATACTGTTGGGGGGGAGAGCCTATCAGGGGAAAACAGCAGCAGCCAGAGCAGTGGCACCACGGCTGGCTCTGATGTTCAGCAGGGAGGCTCAAAGTGCAGAAGAGCAATAGTCATAGGGGACTCTATAATCAGGGGCATAGATAGGCACTTCTGTGGACGTGAAAGAGACTCCAGGATGGTATGTTGCCTCCCTGGTGCCAGGGTCCAGGATGTCTCAGAACGGGTAGCGGGCATCCTGAAAGGGGAGGGCAAACAGGCAGAGGTCGTTGTACATATTGGTAATAACATAGGCAGTAACATGAGGTCCTGCAGCAGGAGTTCAGGGAGCTCGGCAGAAAGTTAAAAGACAGGACCTCTAGAGTTGTAATCTTGGGATTACTCCCTGTGCCACGTGCCAGTGAGGCTAGAAATAGGAACATAGAGCAGCTAAACACGTGGCTAAACAGCTGGTGTAGGAGGGAGGGTTTCCATTATCTGGACCACTGGGAGCTCTTCCGGGGCAGGTGTGACCTGTATAAGGACGGGTTGCATCTAAACTGGAGAGGCATAAAAATCCTGGCCGCGAGGTTTGCTAGTCTCACATGGGAGGGTTTAAACTAGTATGGCAGTGGGGTGGGTACATAGAACATAGAACAGTACAGCACAGAACAGGCCCTTCGGCCCTCAATGTTGTGCCGAGCCATGATCACCCTACTCAAACCCACGTATCCACCCTATACCCGTAACCCAACAACGCCCCCCCCTTAACCTTACTTTTATTAGGACACTACGGGCAATTTAGCATGGCCAATCCACCTAACCCGCACATCTTTGGACTGTGGGAGGAAACCGGAGCACCCGGAGGAAACCCACGCACACAGGGGGAGGACGTGCAGACTCCACACAGACAGTGACTCAGCCAGGAATCGAACCTGGGACCCTGGAGCTGTGAAGCATTTATGCTAACCACCATGCTACCCTGCTGCCCCTAGGGTACCGGAGCAATAGGTCAGAAGGTGAAAGCATTGAGTGAGAACTAGGGAACAGGGCTAGTATGGCTCTGAGTAAGAGCAGACAGGGAGATGTTGCTGAAAACAGCGGGTCTGGTGGCCTGAAGTGCATATGTTTTAATGCAAGAAGTATAATGGGTAAGGCAGATGAACTTAGAGCTTGGATTAGTACTTGGAACTATGATGTTGTTGCCATTACAGAGACCTGGTTGAGGGAAGGACAGGATTGGCAACTAAACGTTCCAGGATTTAGATGTTTCAGGCGGGATAGAGGGGGATGTCAAAGGGGTGGCGGAGTTGTGCTACTGGTTAGGGAGAATATCACAGCTGTACTGCGGGAGGACACCTCAGAGGGCAGTGAGGCTATATGGGTAGAGATCAGGAATAAGGAGGGTGCAGTCACAATGTTGGGAGTTTACTACAGGCCTCCCAACAACCAGCGGGAGATAGAGGAGCAGATAGGTAGACCGATTTTGGAAACGAGTAAAAACAACAGAGTTGTTGTGATGGGAGACTTCAACTTCCCCAATATTGACTGGGACTCACTGAGTGCTAGGGGCTTGGATGGGGCAGAGTTTGTAAGGAGCATCCAGGAGGGCTTCTTAAAACAATATGTAGATAGTCCAACTAGGGAAGGGGCTGTACTGGACCTGGTATTGGGGAATGAGCCCAGCTAGGTGGTAGAAGTTTCAGTAGGGGAGCATTTCGGGAACAGTGACCACAATTCAATAAGTTTTAAAGTGCTGGTGGACAAGGATAAGAGTGGCCCTAGGGTGAATGTGCTAAATTGGGGGAAGGCTAATTATAACAATATTAGGAAGGAACTGAAGAACCTAGATTGGGGGCGGATGTTTGAGGGTAAATCAACATCTGACATGTGGGAGGCTTTCAAATGTCAGTTGAAAGGAATTCAGGACCGGCATGTTCCTGTGCGGAAGAAGGATAAATACGGCAAATTTTGGGAACATTGGATAATGAGAGATATTGTAGGCCTCGTCAAAAAGAAAAAGGAGGCATTTGTGAGGGTTAGAAGGCTGGGAACAGACGAAGCCTGTGTGGAATATAAGGAAAGTAGGAAGGAACTTAAGCAAGGAGTCAGGAGGGCTAAAAGGGGTCATGAAACGTCATTGGCAAATAGGGTTAAGGAAAATCTCAAGGCTTTTTACACGTACATAAAAAGCAAGAGGGCAGCCAGGGACAGGGTTGGCCCACTGAAGGATAGGCAAGGGAATCTATGTGTGGAGCCAGAGGAAATGGGTGAGGTACTAAATTAATACTTTGCCTCAGTATTCACCAAAAAGAAGGAATTGGTGGATGTTGAGTCTGGAGAAGGGTGTGTAGATAGCCTGGATCACATTGAGATCCAAAAAGACGAGGTGTTGGGCACCTTGAAAAATATTAAGGTGGATAAGTGCCCAGGACCTGATGGGATCTACCCCAGAATACTGAAGGAGGCTAGAGGGGAAATTGCTGAGGCCTTGACAGAAATCTTTGGATCCTCACTGTCTTCAGGTGATGTCCTGGAGGACTGGAGAATAGCCAATGTTGTTCCATTGTTTAAGAAGGATAGCAAGGATAATCCAGGGAACTACACGCCGTTGAGGCTTACGTCAGTGGTAAGGAAATTACTGGAGAGAATTCTTCGAGACAAGATCTACTCCCATTTGGAAGCAAATGGACATATTAGCGAGAGGCAGCATGGTTTTGTGAAGGGGAGGTCGTGTCTCATTTCATAGAGTTTTTCGAAGAGGTCGCAAAGATGTTTGATGCAAGTAGGGCAGTGGATGTTGTCTATATGGACTTCAGTAAGGCCTTTGACAAGGTCCCTCATGGCAGACTAGTACAAAAGGTGAAGTCACACGGGATCAGGGGTGAGCTGGCAAGATGGATACAGAATATAGGGTATAGGATACAGGATATAGAAGGCAGTGAGTAGCAATGGGAGAGTGTTTTTCTGATTGGAGGGCTGTGACTAGTGGTGTTCCGCAGGGATCAGTGCTGACCTTTGCAGTTCGTAATATAAGTAAATGATTTGGAGGAAAATGTAACTGGTCTGATTAGTAAGTTTGCAGACGACACAAAGGTTGGTGGAATTGCGGATAGCGATGAGGACTGTCAGGATACAGCAGGATTTAGATTGTTTGGAGACTTGGGCGGAGAGATGGCAGGTGGAGTTTAATCCGAACAAATGTGAGGTAATGCATTTTGGAAGGTCTAATGCAGGTAGGGAATATACAGTGAATGGTAGAACCCTCAAAAGTATTGACAGTCAGAGAGATCTAGATGTACAGGTCCACAGGTCACTGAAAGGGGCAGCACAGGTGGACAAGGTAGTCAAGAAGGCATATGGCTGCTTGCCTTCATTGGTCGGGGGATTGAGTATAAGAATTGGAAAGTCATGTTGCAGCTGTATCGAACCTTAGTTAGGCCACACTTGGAGGATAGTGTTCAGGTCGCCACACTACCAGAAGGATGTGGAGGCTTCAGAGACGGTGCAGAAGAGATTTACCAGGAAGTCGGTTGAATAAACTCGGTTTGTTCTCACTGGAATGACGGAGGTTGAGGGGGGGACCTGATAGAGGTCTACAAAATTATGAGGGGCATAGACAGAGTGGATAGTCAGAGGCTTTTTCCCAGGGTAGAGGGGTCAATTACTCAGGGGCATAGGTTTCAGGTGCGAGGGGCAAGGTTTAGAGGAGATGTACGAGGCAGGTTTTTTACACAGAGGGTAGTGGGTGCCTGGAACTCGCTGTCGGAGGAGGTGGTGGAAGCAGGGACGATAGTGACATTTAAGGGGCATCTTGATAAATACATGAATAGGATGGGAATAGAGGGATACGGACCCAGGAAGTGTAGAAGATTTTAGTTTAGACAGGCAGCATGGTCGGCGCAGGCTTGGAGGGCCTGTTCCTGTGCTGTACTTTTCTTTGTTCTTTGTTCTTTGTCAATGGTCACACAACTCTTTCTTATAACAGATTATTTGCAGATGAGGTACAATTTAGCCTTTTCGCAACCTTTTAAAACCCAAAGTAATTTAATATCTTGCAACTTCCATTGCTGAAGGCCAGCCGTTCGGGGAATTAAGAGTCACCAAATAGTATGTGTTGTGTTATGCTTCTTCGTGTAGCTGCTTCCTTGATGTATACTCTGACAAAGGAAGGTTCAGACTTGGAGATAGGTTTGACACATTTATTGAATAGTTAACAATTCGTCAATTGAGTTCGACTCTCCTGCTAATCTTACTATAGTAACTCAATCTAACTAACCAGTCTGCTCTAATCCATGTGGTGGGTGTGATGCTTCCTGATCTGCCCCTGTCTCTCTGAGTGTCGCCTATGGAAAAGAGAAAGAGCATGTGTGCCCTGTCCTTTTATATGGATAGCTCCCTTGTGGTAGTGTCACCTCTGGTGTCTTGAATGCCCATTGGTCGTGTCCTATCTTACTGACCTATTGGTTGAATGTCTGTGTGTCATGATGTCTCTGGTGTTCCTCTAGTGTTTATTTAGTTCTAGTGTATCTACATTAGCACCTTGTGTATTTACAGTGATGCATATCACCACAGTATGTCAAGGCTGTGCACCCTTGCAACTTTATATAGAAACATAGAAAATAGGAGCAGGGGGAGGTCATTCGGCCCTTCGAGCCAGCTCTGCTATTCATTATAATCATGGCTGGTGATCCATCTCAGTAACCTATTTCTGCTTCCCCCTCCACCCCACATTCTTTGATTCCTTTAGCACCAAAAGCTATATCTTTTTTTAAATTTAAATTATAAATTTAGAGTAACCAATTCTTCCTTTCCAATTTAGGGGCAATTTAGTGTGGCCAATTCACCTACCCAACACATCTTTGGGTTGTGGGGGTGAAACCCACACAGCCATGGGGAGAATGTGCAAACTCCACATGGACAGTGACCCTGGGCCGGGATCGGACCAAGGTCCTTGGCGCCACGAGGCAGCAGTGCTAATCACTGTGTCATCATGCCGCCCCCCAAAAGCTACATCTAACTCCTTCTTGAAAACATACAGGGCAGGATTCTCCGGTTGTGTTTTCTGGCACAGCACCCCCCCTGCCGGCAGAGGGATTCTCCGTTTCCGCAGCCGGCCAATGGTGTCCACCGCACTCCGTCATGAAACACGCGGGCGTGGATGCTCTGCTGGCGGACTGGAGGAACCTGCCGACGGAGAATTCCGCTGACAAGTTTTGGCCTCAACTGATTTCTGTGGTAGAAAATTCCAGAGGCTTGCTATTCTCTGGGTGAAGAAATTTCTCTTCATCTCAGTCCAAAATGGTTTATCAGCAGTTCATTAATTAGTGAGAGAAGAAAGTGTTCCCATTTATCAGGAAAAGAGAAATGCTGTCATGCTTTTGTTATTTGAAAGGTAGGGCAAATTTTCCACACTGCCATCAAAGGCATAGCTTGATGTTAAAAGACATTATTCAAGAGGGACGATGTCACGCTTCCTCTTCCAAAATCGAATCCTTTACTTTCAACTAGAGTGCCATCCAGTGGCCTACTCCTGAATTAATACAGCTGAGTTTAAGGCTGCATTTGCCCGATGAGACAAAATTTGTGACAACCAATGTCACTGGGCTGGATTTTCTGGTCAGCGTGAAGAAATGGTGCAGCCACTGACCTCAATGAAACCCATCCATTAAGATCTAATGATTACAGGGCAGCACGGTGGCGCAGTGGGTTAGCCCTGCTGGCTCACGGCGCTGAGGTCCCAGGTTTGATCCCGGCTCTGGGTCACTGTCCGTGTGGAGTTTGCATTTTCTCCCTGTGTCTGTGTGGGTTTCACCCCCACCACCCAAAGATGTGCAGGGGAGGTGGATTGGCCACGCTAAATTGCCCTGTATTGGAAAAAATTAATTGGGTACTCTAAATTTATTTTTAAAAACATCTAATGATTACTGTGGTGTGATTTCTCCCTTTCATTTTGGACATTTAAATTTGACATCAAATCGATGGGGCAGTCTCTTAACACACAGCAACGACCCCGGCAGCAAACAAGCGAGCGGCCAATCACTTTGACGCATCCTCATAGACAACCACAAAAAAGTTAAAAGCCTGGAATATCCTTCACTTTTAACATCAATTTTCAGATTGTGAAATACATAATGCCTGGATTATGGTAGAAGCTAAATAGGGGCAGCATGGTGGTGCAGTGGTTAGCACTGCTGCCTCACAGTGCCGGGGTCTCGGGTTCAATCCCAGCTCTGGGTCACTGTCCGTGTGGAGTTTGTACATTCTCTCTGTGTTTGAGTGGGTTTCACCCCCACAACCCAAAGATGTGCAGGGTAGATGGATTGGCCATGCTAAATTCCCTCTTAATTGGAAAAATGAATTAAGCACTCTAAATTTTTTTTTAAATGATAGAAAATAAACATTTTTCTTTCAGTATGTAAAAATGGTCCGTGTGGAGTTTGCACATTCTCCCCGTGTTTGCATGGGTTTCGCCCCCACAACTCAAAGATGTGCAGACTAGGTGGATTGGCCATGCTAAATTGCCCCTTAATTGGAAAAATGAATTGTGTACTCTAAATTTTTTTTTAAAGTTAAAAGTTTAAACAATGTGGAATACTTCTCATTATAAAGAAATTTGGCATTCCACAAATATAGGAGCAGTGAAGGTAGTTAGCAGTAAATAAGTTAGTGCACAATTAAAATCTCAGTTTCACCTCATTTAACAAGGTCCAACTTTTTCTAGGTTTATTATAGCAACAAAAATGGTGAAAGAGTGTGAGTTTTTCCAATTCATAGTATCCTGCTGATTGCAATGTGGGGCTGCCTGAGCAACATGTTAAATCACTGTCAACAACTTCAGGATTTCCGCAATATTCTGCGTAGGTGCAGACTCCCGAGGTTTTTTATGGAAGTAATAATGGAAATGGTAACAGTTTTACCATTAATGCTAACACAAAATCTGGCTCTTTAATTCTGGCAGACGGAAAATCACTAGCAGCACACTCACAATTTCCCTGTAAGTGCTGACTGGAAGCTGCTGTAATATACCCTAACAACCATAGCCTCACCACAAAACAATTACTCTTCATACAGACGCTTGGAAAAATATTAAACACTAGATCAGCCTCAACAGGAGTATAGTGTCCAATTCTGGTCACTGGACTTTAGGAAAGGTGTGAAGAGCTTTAGAGTAGGTATAGAAAAATACTCACGAGTGCAGTTTCAGAGATGAGGAACTTCAGAATATATTGGAGAAGGTGGGGTTGTTCTCTGAGATTTGATCGAAGTGTTCAAATCATGAGGGGTCTAGACAGAGTAGAAAGGGAGTTGTCATAATATACACCAGTATATCATGGCGCAGACACACACTGATGGACACACACAGGGACCAATCAACATGTACAAACACCGCAGCCAATCACCAGTTAGAATACACACACTAAAGGCAGAGGGCACCACGGTTCCCGCTCATTCTGGGTGCTGCCTCTGAGTGTAACAAGAACTCATCCAGCCCAGCACAGACTCACACCACGTGCTGAGAGAATCAACTGGTTCGGACAAGGCTTAGGTCTCTAGTTTATGTTAGCATCATTTAGACCCACAGTCATCATGCGTTAGTTAGTTAGAAGTAGTTAATACAATTGAGTTGAACCTTCATCAGTGTTAGAAGTGTCTGTTCATCTCTCAAGTCTACACTAGCCAACACTTTAGGAGTAACTGCTCAAATTGGCAGAAGGATCTCATGGTTTTGTAAGCCCAGCTATAAGGTGGAAATTCTGCACACAGTGCCATCACACTCTGGTAGGGAGAGTAATTACACAGTGCCATCACACTCTGGCACAAAGACCAATTACACAGTGCCATCCCACTCTGGTAGGGAGAGCAATTACACAGGCCATCCCACTCTGGCAGGGAGAGCAATTACACAGTGCCATCCCACTCTGGCAGGGAGAGCAATTACACAGGCCATCCCACTCTGGCAGGGAGAGCAATTACACAGTGCCATCCCACTCTGGCAGGGAGAGCAATTACACAGTGCCATCCTACTCTGGCAGGGAGAGCAATTACACAGTGCCATCCCACTCTGGCACAAAGACCAATTACACAGTGCCATCCCACTCTGGCACAAAGACCAATTACACAGTGCCATCCCACTCTGGCAAGGAGAGCAATTACACAGTGCCAACCCACTCCAGCAGGATAACAAATTACACAGCAGCACAGTGGTTGGCACAGTTGCTTCACAGCTCCAAGGTCCCAGGTTCGATTCCCGGCTTGGGTCACTGTCTGGGCGGAGTCTGCACGTTCTCCCTGTGTCTGCGCGGGTTTCCTCCGGGTGCTCCGGTTTCTTCCCACAGCCCAAAGATGCACAGGTTAGGTGGATTGGCTGTGATTAAAAAATTGCCCTTAGTGTTCAATAGGGTTGGGTGAGGTTACTGAGTTAAGGGGATACGTTGGAGGCATGGGCTTCAGTGGGAAGCTCTTTCCAAGGGCTGATGCAGACCTGATGGGCCGAATGGCCTCCTTCTGCACTGTAAATTCTAGATACTATGAATTACACAGTGCCATCCAACCATCACACAGAGACCAATTACACAGTGCCATCCCACTCTGATACAGAGACCAATTACACAGTGCCATCCCACCATCACACAGAGACCAATTACACAGTGCCATCCCACTCTGATACAGAGACCAATTACACAGTGCCATCCCACCATCACACAGAGACCAATTACACAGTGCCATCCCACTCTGATACAGAGACCAATTACACAGTGCCATCCCACTCTGATACAGAGACCAATTACACAGTGCCATCCCACTGTGATACAGAGACCAATTACACAGTGCCATCCCACTCTGATACAGAGACCAATTACACAGTGCCGTCCTACTCTGATACAGAGACCAATACACAGTACCATCCCACTGTGATACAGGGGCCAATTACACAGTGCCATCCCACTGTGATACAGAGACCAATACACAGTGCCATCCCACTGTGATACAGAGACCAATACACAGTGCCGTCCCACTGTGATACAGAGACCAATTACACAGTGCCATCCCACTCTGATACAGAGACCAATTACACAGTGCCATCCCACCATCACACAGAGACCAATTACACAGTGCCATCCCACTCTGATACAGAGACCAATTACACAGTGCCATCCCACTCTGATACAGAGACCAATTACACAGTGCTATCCCACTGTGATACAGAGACCAATTACACAGTGCCATCCCACTCTGATACAGAGACCAATTACACAGTGCCGTCCTACTCTGATACAGAGACCAATACACAGTACCATCCCACTGTGATACAGGGGCCAATTACACAGTGCCATCCCACTGTGATACAGAGACCAATACACAGTGCCATCCCACTGTGATACAGAGACCAATACACAGTGCCAACCCACTGTGATACAGAGACCAATTACACAGTGCCATCCCACCCTGGCACAGAGACCAATTACACAGGCCATCCCACTGTGATACAGAGACCAATACACAGTGCCAACCCACTGTGATACAGAGACCAATTACACAGTGCCGACCCACACTGATACAGGGGCCAATTACACAGTGCCATCCCACTGTGATACAGAGACCAATACACAGTGCCATCCCACTGTGATACAGAGACCAATACACAGTGCCAACCCACTGTGATACAGAGACCAATTACACAGTGGCATCCCACTCTGATGCAGAGACCAATTACATAGGGCCTTCCCACTCTGATACAGAGACCAATTACACAGTGCCATCCCACTGTGATACAGCGACCAATTACATAGGGCCTTCCCACTCTGACAACTGCTTTACCAGTCCATAATTCACAACCTCAGAATTTCCATCTCAAATTGTTGCTTATTTTCTGACTGAGGGGTTGTATTTTATATTTAGTGCATATAACTGCATTTAGAAACACCCAGAGCACGACTTTCCAGCCGTATTCCGATTCCGACGGTCGTTACGCCTCGCAGGACCTAATGGCATTCACTTAACTCTGCCTTCACCAGATTGAACCAGCTATCAGGATCTAGTGGCCTCACCAAGGAGGCCCCAGCCAGGCGTACCGGTACTTGGGGGTCTCCCAGGCGATTGGAGTCACCCGGGTGGCTGGTACCTGGGCCTGGTGGTAGTCTGGCTATATTGATGCCACCTGGGCACCTCAGCACTGCCAGCCTGACACCCTGGCAGTGTTATGTGGGCACCATGGTGGTGCCACCCAGGTGCCAGCCTGGCACTGCAAGGGTGCCCAGATGGCACTGCTAAGGGCACTGCCAGGCTGACAGTGCCAAGGTGCTGATGGTGCCCTGCCCATGTCAAGTGGGGCGCGGGGACCCGAGGACCACACAACACGTGAGTTGGCATGTGGAAAGCTTTTATATTTTTTTCACAAAAATACAACTTTGACTTAACCATCATTTTCTGTCGACGGCAAGGTGGCGCAGTGGTTAGCACTGCTGCCTTACAATGCCGAGGACCCGGGTTCGATCCCAGCCCCGGGTCACTGTCCGTGTGGAGTTTACACATTCTCCCCATGTCTGCGTGGGTCTCACCCCCACAACCCAAAGATGTGCGGGGTAGGTGGATTGGACACACTTCATTGCCCCTTCATTGGAAGAAAAAAGTATTGGGTGCTCTAAATTTATTTTTAAAACCCCATCATTTTCTCATAGCAATGTACCCTTGAAATCGTGCCAACACTGAACACTGGACTAAGATGGGCAGGGAACAAATGATAAAAGTTAGCCATTCAACCCCTCAGCTCTACTCTTCACTGCAGCTGACCTGCATCTTAACTCCATTTACCTTCTTTGGTTCCATATTCTAAGTTTATACCCATTTGTGCCTTTTATGAAACTAGCAGTGCCGACAGAACCTAAATATTATTTGTTGGAACCAACAATTCTACGGACACGTGCTTGTAGGATTAGAATAGCGGTTTGAATATACTCACAACAGAGCCAGCCTGTTAGCCAGTGAACTTTCAGTGAACTGGCCGGCTGACCATGTGGCACTGATCTTTATACAGCAGCTCCAGGGGGAGGAGTCCTGGGCGGAGCCAAGGGAGAAGCCCAGCACAATTCTCGAGCATTCCCAGAGCTACTCCCCTGGTGGTCAGGTAGTGCAACTGCACTTACAATATAGACACATGTATATACAGATTATAATCCGGTGTGAATCACATTCACCACCTGTGAAAAAAATCGAGTCCAGCGGGGGTGGTGGCTCACAGAGTCTGTCCGGTGGATGAGTTGTTCTTTTCGATCTGCGGAGCACCGGGGTTGCAGCCTCTTGCGGTGGCTGGGTGGGTGTTGAGAGCTGGGGTACGATGGCAGACTCCGGGGCGGGTCTCGTCCGAACTTTATACACCTCTGGCTCTACCGGAGACTGGGGGCGCTGAGGGCGGGCTGGTTCTGGCGCGTGGAACTGGTGGGGTGAGCTTGCGGAATCGGGGGTGCGAGGGGGCGGCAGCATAGGGAACGGGGTAAGGGGTTCCTCAGTGGGGGTGGGGGTGGGGGGCTGGATCCAGAGGGTGCCAGGTCATGAAGGGATACTGTGTCCTGGCGACCGTCTGGGAACTCCACGAATGCGTACTAGGGGTTGGAATGGAGGAGGCGCACCTTTTCAACAAGGGAGTCAGTTTTGTGCCCTCTGACGTGCTTCCTCAGGAGGACCGGGCCTGGTGTCCTCAGCCACGCCGGAAGTGAGACTCCCGTGGTAGTGCCCCTAGAGAAAATGAAGAGTCGCTCGTGAGGGGTTTGATTTGTCGCTGAAAAGAGGAGGGATCTGATTGCGTGGAGCGCGTCTGGGAGGACTTCTTGCCATTGGGAGACTTGGAGTTTTCTAGACCGGAGGATCAGTAGGACGGTCTTCCAGACCGTCGCGTTCTCCCTCTCCACCTGTCCGTTCCCCCTGGGGTTGTAGCTGGTAGTCCTGCTCGAGGCGATGCCCTTGTCGAGCAGGTACTGACGCAGCTCGTCGCTCATGAAGGACGAACCCCGGTCGCTGTGCACGTAGCTGGGGAAACCGAACAGGGTGAAGACACTATGCAGGGCCCTAATGACTGTGTGGGAGGTCATATCAGGGCATGGAATGGCAAAAGGGAATCGGGGAACTCGTCGATGATGTTGAGGAAATAAATGTTTTTGTTAGTTGAGGGGAGTGGCCCTTTGAAATCGATCACAAGGCGTTCAAAGGGCCTAGAAGCCTTGACCAGGTGGGCCCTGTCTGGTCTATAGAAGTGCGGTTTGCACTCTGCACAGATCGGGCAGTCCCTGGTGACCGCTTTTGCCTCCTCGTTGGAGAAAGGCAGGTTTCGGGCTCTGATGTAGTGGGCGAGCCGGGTGACCCCTGGATGGCAGAGGTCAACGTGGATGGCTTTCAGACAGCTGATCTGCGCGCTGGCGCATGTCCCGCGGGATAGGGCATCCGAGGGCTCGTTGAGCTTCCCCGGTCGATATTTAATATCGTAACTATAGGTGGAGAGTTCAATCCTCCACCGAAGGATTTTATCATTTTTTATTTTGCCCCTTTGCGAGTTGTCAAACATAAAGGCAACCGATCATTGGTCGGTGATGAGGGTGAACCTCCTACCTGCGAGGTAGTGCCTCCAGTGTCAGATAGCCTCCACGATGGCTTGTGCTTCCTTCTCGATTGAGGAGTGTCGGAGTTCTGTAGTGGATAGGGTACAGGAGGAAAATGCAACGGGCCTCCCTGCCTGATTTAAAGTGGCTGCTAGAGCTATCTCTGAGGCGTTGCTCTCAACCTGAAAGGGAGTGGATTCATCCACCGCCCGCATGGCTGCTTTGGCGATGTCCTCCTTGATGCAGCTGAAGGCCTGGCGCGCCTCAGCTGACAGGGGAAATCGTGTGGCCTTAAAGAGTGGGCGGGCTTTGTCCGCATATTGAGGGACCCACTGGGCGTAGTATGAGAAGAACCCCAAGCATCGTTTGAGGGCCTTGGGCAATGAGGGAGGGGGAGTTCTAAGAGGGGGCGCATGCGGTCCGGGTCTGGGCCCAGGACTCCGTCCTCCACGACGTAGCTGAGGATGACCAGTCTGTTTGTGCGGAAAACGCATTTCTCCTTGTTATAAGTGAGATTTAATTTCTGTGCCGTTTGGAGAAAACGGTGGAGGTTGGCGTCGTGGTTCTGCTGGTCATAGCCGCAGATGGTAACATTGTCCAGATACAGAAACGTGGCCCGCAGCCCGTACTGGTCTACCATTCGGTCCATTGCTCGTTGGAACACCAAAACCCCGTTAGTGACACCGAAAGGGACCCGGAGGAAATGGAAGAGGTGGCCATCGGCCTCGATGCCGTGTAGCGGCGGTCCTCCGGGCGGATTGGGAGCTGGTGGTATGCAGGCTTCAGATCCACCGTGGAAAATAGCCGATATTGGGCGATCTGATTAACCATGTCTGCAATTCTGGGGAGGGGATACACGTCTAGGAGCATAAAGCGATTTATGGTCTGGCTATAGTTGACGACCATGCAAAATATTTCCCCGGTCTTGACGACCACCACCTGAGCTCTCCAGGGACTATTACTGGCCTCTATGATCCCCTCACTGAGCAGCCTTCGGACCTCCGATCGGATAAATACCCTATCCTGTAGGCTGTATCGCCTGCTGCGAGTAGCTACTGGTTTGCAATCTGGAGTGAGATTGGCGAAGAGAGGAGGGGGGTAGATGCGCAGCGTGGTTAGGCTGCAGATAGTGAGTGGGGGCAGGGGCCCGCCGAAGCTGAGGGTGAGGCTCTTGAGGTTGCACTGGAAATCCAGGCCTAATAAGAGTGGCGCGCAGAGGTCGGGCAGGACATAAAGTTTAAATTTTGAATAACTAGCGCCTCGAATTGTGAGCGTAGCAACGGTGCGTCAATGGATTTGGACTGAGTGGGAGCCCGAAGCGAGGGCGATAGTTTGGCTCACCGGAAAAATAGAAAGCGAACAGCGTCTTACCAGCTCTGGATGTATAAAGCTCTCGGTGCTCCCGGAGTCAAAGAGGCATGGCGTGCTGTACCCGTTGATCTGGTCCTCCGCCATTGAAGTTCGTAGGTGCTTGGGGCGGGATTGATCCAGGGTGACTGCGCTGAGTTTCGGGTAGTCGGCGGCTCGATCAGCTCTGCTGGAGTGGGCCCGTGATGACTGCCCTCTGAGTTCGTAGAAGTCGAGGTGAGTTTCAGAGTTTGAAGGGGATGGATCCCAAGATGGCCGCCCCCATGAGTCACACATGGCCGGCCGCATGGAGGAGGATTGCCAAGATTGCTGCCCCCATGAGTCGCACATGGCCGGCCGCATGGAGAAGGATTGCCAAGTTGGCCGCCCCCATGAGTCGCACATGTCGGGTGGGGGCGGAGTCGGCATACAGGCTGCAGCATTTCGGGGCCTGCAGGCCTGTGAATTCAGGGAACGAGTGCTTTGAGCCATGGGAGGGTTAGAGGCTGGGGCAGAACAAGTGCTTTGAGCCGTGGGAGAGTTAGAAGCTGGGGCTTTCTTCGCCAGACACACTCTGGCATAGTGTCCTTTTCGCCCGCAGCTGCTGCAGGCTGCGTTACATAGAACATAGAACATAGAACAGTACAGCACAGAACAGGCCCTTCGGCCCTCAATGTTGTGCCAAGCCATGATCACCCTACTCAAACCCACGTATCCACCCTATACCCGTAACCCAACAACCCTCCCTTAACCTTACTTTTATTAGGACACTACGGGCAATTTAGCATGGCCAATCCACCTAACCCGCACATCTTTGGACTGTGGGAGGAAACCGGAGCACCCGGAGGAAACCCATGCACACAGGGGGAGGACATGCAGACTCCACACAGACAGTGACCCAGCCAGGAATCGAACCTGGGACCCTGGAGCTGTGAAGCATTTATGCTAACCACCATGCTACCCTGCTGCCCCTTACGGGCCGGGCAGTGCTGCCACGGGTGCTGGCTTTGGCCACAGAAATGGCAGGCTGGAGCAGCCGAGTAGCTGGCTGGGGCAGCAGAGTAACTGGCTGGGGCAGCAGAGTAACTGGTTTTGGCAGCGCAGTAGCTGGGGGGCCGTGCGGCACAGGCTTGGGGGGGACTGTTGGTCGGGGGTCCACGATGAGGTCGCGGGGTCCGCGGGAAACGAGGTGAGGCTGCGGAAAGAAACTTCCATAGTGGTAGCAGCCTCCACAGTAGTATCTAAGTCCTGGGCCCCCTTTTCTAGCAGTCTTTGGCGCACATAGTTAGACCTAAGGCCCGCCACGAAAACGTCCCGCACAGCAAGCTCCCTATGTTCAGCCGCGGTAACGGCTTGATAATTACAGTCATTGGAAAGATTGTTCAATTCCCTTACAAACTCGGCTAGCGTTTCTGTAGGCCGCTGACGGCGGGTCGTAAACATGTGGCGTGCATAAACCTCGTTAATGGGCCTAACGAACAATTTGTCCAATATCGCCAGCGCTGCGGTGTAAGAACCGGCCGGATTTAGCTGTGTGGAAATTCTGTGGCTTACCCTCGCGTGCAGTAGGCTGAGTTTTTGTTCCTCCGTTGTTCCGGCGGTGCTGGCTTCTGTCAGGTAGGCTTTAAAACATCTCAGCCAGTGGGAAAAAATTTCCTTAACCTCTGCATCCTGTTCTAGGCGTCCGGGCTTGAGGGCTGCTTCCATGATTTCTTCGACTGTTTCCTGAGTATATTAAATTGTTGGAACCAACAATTCTACGGACACGTGCTTATAGGATTAGAATAGCGGTTTTAATATACTCATAACAGAGCCAGCCTGTTAGCCATTGAACTTTTGGTGAACTGGCCGGCTGACCATGCGGCACTGATCTTTATACAGCAGCTCCAGGGGGAGAAGTCCTGGGCGGAGCCAAGGGAGAAGCCCAGTACAATTCTCGAGCATTCCCAGAGCTACTCCCCCTGGTGGTCAGGTAGTGCAACTGCACTTACAATATAGACACATGTATATACAGATTATAATCCGGTGTGAATCACATTTACCACACTATTATGGACCACAAGATAGATTATTATTTATAGATGATGTATTTCCATTCATGGGTATGTTAGGAAAATAAAGCTAGGTTTTGTTAGGAAAGAGTTCATGTTCCTGAGTACTTGAGTTAGAATAGTGCCCCAGGAACACCAGATAGTGCCCCAACCGTGGTGAGTGTCTCTGGAATGGTGTAGGTGTTGGAGACAGATGTGACACAAAGTCAATGTCGTCCCCAGGCTGGTGCTCCGGCGTGTCTCAGGCTGACGTTTGGTGGCTTGTGTCAGTGTGGCGGTGTGGGGGTGGTGAGGGATTGGTATGGGGGTGGAGAGGGGGTGGTGTAGGTATAGTATGGGGGTGTTGAGGAGGTGGCTGGAAGGTGGCGAGGTATGGCATGGAAGTGGTGTGGTGATGGTGTTGGGGTGGTGAGGGGTTGGTGAAGGGTGGTGTTGGAGAGGTGAGAGGGTGGTGAGGGACTGGTGTAGGGAGGTGAGGAAGTGGTATTGGCGTGGTGAGCGGGTGGTTAGGGGAGGTGAGGGGGTGGTGAGGGGAGGTGAGGGGGTGGTGAGTGGGTGGTGTTGGGGTGGTGAGGGGGTGGTGAGGGGAGGTGAGGGGGTGATGAGGGGGTGGTGTTGGGGTGGTGAGGGGGTGGTGTTGGGGTGGTGAGGGGGTGGTGAGGGGAGGTGAGGGGTTGGTGAAGGGTTGGTGAGGGGTTGGTGAAGGGGTGGTGAGGGAAGGCGAGGGGGTGTGGTGGGGTGGTGAGGGGGTAGTGAGGGGAGGTGAGGGGGTGGTGTTGGGGTGGTGATGGTGAGGGGAGGTGAGGGGATGGTGAGTGGAGGTGAAGGGGTGGTGAGGGGAGGTGAGGGGGTGGTGAGGGGAGTGAGGGGGTGGTGAGGGGAGGTGAGGGGGTGGTGTTGGGGTGGTGTTGGGGTGGTGAGGGGGTGGTGAGGGGAGGTGAGGGGGTGGTGTTGGGGTGGTGATGGTGAGGGGAGGTGAGGGGGTGGTGAGGGGAGGTGAGGGGGTGGTGAAGGGAGTGAGGGGGTGGTGAGGGGAGGTGAGGGGGTGGTGTTGGGGCGGTGTGGGGTGGTGAGGGGGTGGTGAGGGGAGGTGAGGGGTGGTGAGGGGAGGTGAGGGACTGTGGTGCGGTGGTGAGGGGGTAGTGAGGGGAGGTGAGGGGGTGGTGTTGGTGTGGTAAGGGGGTGGTGAGGGGGAGGTGAGGGGGAGGTGTTGGGGTGGGGTGGTGAGGGGGTGGTGAGAGGGAGTTGAGGGGAAATGACGGATGGTGAGGGGGTGTGTTGGGGTGGTGTTTGGGTGGTGGTGGGGTGGTGAGGGACTGTGGTGCGGTGGTGAGGGGGTAGTGAGGGGACGTGAGGGGGTGGTGTTGGTGTGGTGAGGGGGTGGTGAGGGGGAGGTGAGGGGGAGGTGTTGGGGTGGTGAGGGGGGTGGTGAGGGGGATGTGAGGGGAGGTGAGGGGAGGTGAGGGGTGGTGAGGGGAGGTGAGGGGGTGGTGTTGGGATGGAGAGGGGGTAGTAAGGGGGAGGTGAGGGGTGGTGAGGGGAGGTGAGGGAGTGTGTTGGGGTGGTGAGGGGGTGGTGAGGGGAGGTGAGGGGTGGTGAAGGGAGGTGAGGGAGTGTGTTGGGGTGGTGAGGGGAGGTGAGGGGAGGTGAGGGGGTGGTGAGGGACTGTGGTGCGGTGGTGAGGGGGTAGTGAGGGGAGGTGAGGGGGTGGTGAGGGAGTGTGTTGGGGTGGAGAGGGGGAGGCGAGGGGTTGGTGAAGGAGTGGTGTTGGGATGGTGTTGGGATGTTGAGGGGGTGGTGAGGGGAGGTGAGGAGAGGTGAGGGGTGGTGAGGGGGAGGTGAGGGGAGGTGATGGGGTCGTGAAGGGGAGGTGAGGGCTGGTGAGGGGGAGGTGAGGGGAGGTGAGGGGGTGGTGTTGGTGTGGTGAGGGGGAGGTGAAGGGTTAGTGAAGGGATGGTGAGGGGGTAGTGAGGGGAGGTGAGGGGTGGTGAGGGGGAGGTGAGGGGAGGTGAGGGGTGGTGAAGGGGAGGTGAGGGCTGGTGAGGGGGTGGTGTTGGTGTGGTGAGGGGGAGGTGAAGGGTTGGTGAAGGGATGGTGAGGGGGTAGTGAGGGGAGGTGAGGGGTGGTGAGGGGGAGGTGAGGGGAGGTGAGGGGTGGTGAGGGGGAGGTGAGGGGAGGTGATGGGGTGGTGAGGGGGAGGCAAGGGGTTGGTGAAGGAGTGGTGTTGGGGTGGTGTTGGGGTGGTGTTGGGGTGGTGAGGGGGAGGTAAGGGGAGGTGAGGGGTGGTGAGGGGGAGGTGAGGGGAGGTGATGGCGTGGTGAGGGGGAGGTGAGGGGTGGTGAGGGGGAGGTGAGGGGAGGTGAGGGGGTGGTGAGGGGGCGGTGAGGGGTGGTGACGCGGAGGTGAGGGGAGGTGAGGGGGTGGTGTTGGTGTGGTGAGGGGGAGGTGAGGGAGTGTGGTGGGGTGGTGAGGGAGTAGTGAGGGGAGGTGAGGGGGTAGTGAGGGGCTGTTGGGGTGGTGAGGGGGAGGTGAGGGATTGGTGAAGGAGTGGTGTTGGGGTGGTGAGGGGGTGGTAAGGGGAGGTGAGGGGTGTTGAGGGGGAGGTGAGGGGAGGTGATGGGGTGGTAAGGGGAGGTGAGGGGTGTTGAGGGGGAGGTGAGGGGGTGGTGTTGGCGTGGTGAGGGGGAGGTGAAGGGTTGGTGAAGGAGTGGTGAGAGGGTAGTGAGGGGAGGTGAGGGGGTGGTGAGGGGTGGTGAGGGGAGGTGAAGGGTGATGAGGGGGAGGTGAGGGGGTGTGGTGGGGTGGGTGGGGTGGGCGTGGAACCTGCAATGCAGCAGGGTCTCACTTGGTTGCCCAATGCCAACCTCCGCCTCAGCGATTGCCCTCTCTCCAGGCCCACCGACCAAGTCCAGTGGCCACCACTCCGCGGCGGTGAAAAGCCGCAGGTCAGGCTGTCCCCTCTCTCTCTCTCTCTCTCTCCCCGGTTATGCACCATCTTCTCCTAGGAAAGAAAGTGCACATTGTTACTGTGAAAAGAGGCGGTAAATACTTTAAGGGTATTCTGGAAGTTAAATAAATGTGTATAAGTTTTGAATGATGCCTCCAAAGTTTGGTATTTCTCAGTTAGGTTGGTTTTGTTAAAATTGGGCTATCTTCCGTTGAAAGCAACCAGTGTGATGTTTTATTGGCACCATGGTGGGAAACTTTCAGGCATCTTCTGGATACATGTAGATGATTTTTTTGGTGGGGTGGTAGCAGCGAATTTGAAAATACTGTTATTAACAGGCTTAAACTGGTGTTGAAGATTTGAAGTCAGGCCTCCGGAGCATTCAAATACATTGGGTTAGAAGTTGGGCAGTGGTTCGCATGTCACTCTACACAGCAGCCTTGCTTAGAGAATATTAATCCCATAGCAATTACTCATGGTAGGGTCTCATAAAAGGACACAACGGCTTTTGAAATGGCAAAACTCCGAAGTTTAATTGGACAGCTGAATTGGTTAGTTGGACAAACAAGACGAACATCAGTTTTGAAGTTTGAGAACTAAGCACTAAAATGAATGATCCTAAGGTTGATGAAATTGTTAGAGGAAGGAAAACATTGACAAAATTAAAATTGGAGAATTGTGTTTTGAAATTCCCATCTTTAGGTGAAAGTAGGCAACTGAAGCTGATTATTAATAGCGGCACATTTTATGCTAATCTCTGTGATGGCTTTTTGAGTGCAGGAGAACTTACAATTTTTCTCCTTGGGGAGAAAGGTAAATGTTGCCTTTTGATACGGGAAACTGAATAGATACAAATAGTGGTAATAAGTACATTGGCAGCGGAGATAATTGCCCGAATGGGGGCAGTAGAAATGGCATTTTTAATATCCAGGATTCTGACTGAGATTTTGAATACAACAGCATATTCGGGGAACAATAGCTATAGACATAGACAATAAGTCCCTTTGGAAAAATGTCTACTCTACAAAACGCATCAATGAAAAGAGACTACAGATTGACATAGCGAGACTAAAACAGATGCTACAGAACAGGGAGATTGACAAGATCAAGTGGTTTGATAGCAGTTACCAATTATCTGACTGTTTGACACAAAGAGGGGCTATGTCGAATAAGTTATCAGAATTTATTAAGGAGGGGCATCTTTTCCTATAAGGCAGAGATATGAGAGTTTAAAAAGGGGAATATGGTGCATTTATTGCAAATAAAATATATATATATATATATATTTGTGTTATGGTATATTGTACTTAGGTTAAACTTAAACATTTTTTCATTTTAAGAGGGTTAATCTGTTAGGAAATAGCTAATGTTCCTGAGGACTTAAGTTTGAATTGGGGTTTTAATTGTTTAATAGTCCGCAGCAATATATAAAGGGGATACAGGGGGCACTGTTCTGTTGTGGAGAAGTGGTTACTGAACACAATAAACTTGGAGTCGAAGAAGTCAAGACTTGCTTCTTAATTCTTGATATAAAGGTATCATCGGAGCTTACCAGTTTTAAGGGATTTATATTTGTATTTGAAACATTAGAACTAAGGTATTGTTTTGAATGGGTTTAATTTAACCTACACTTAGATTCATGCTGTGTTTGTATGTGTAGAGGTTGGGTTCAATTTCAACTGTGATCCATTGTGCTTAAAGAGAGCTACGATGTGAAGAGTAAATACACCAGCAGTGGTTGCTTAGCAACTGGGGCTTTGTAAGGTGGAGAAGCTTTTCGGTTTTTGTTTAGCTAATTTGAATGCAGTTGGAGATAGTGAGAGAGAAGTCAGCTCTCATAGCTCTGCTGAAAGCAGTTGGTTTTAGAAGGCTGAAGAGGGAATATCTCTTTCAGCCTTGCTAGGGGGAAAGCCACACTATGGAGTAATGGTTAGGAAAACAGATGCTGGAATCCTAAAGTCCAGCTAGTTAAGGAAAATAGAGTCTGGAGTTATCAGAACAGAAGAAACTGGAAACCAGAACAGATTACTGTTCATTAAAATCCAAGAGTTAAAAGGCAGTGGATTATGATAGGCTGAAAGATATCTGCAGTAGTGCCAAGATTTCTGTGAGATTACTACAATTTTGGAGACATTATTTGAAATAATTGTGGAAATTGGTGACTGGACCTTGTAGTTTGTGCAAAAGCCTTAAAAGCAATGGGAACCTGAAGGGGGAGATGTGAAACCTTAAGCGAAACCTTGACAGAAACAATGGAGGGAAAACAGAATTTAAAAGAAGATTTGAAAGTATGACTTTTGAAGTCACTTGTGTGGAAGCCAGGATTCAGTGAGTCGAGGTGGCTCACAATTTAAGAACCATCTGGGGAGATTTTTTTTTTAAATTTAAGAGTACCCAATTATTTTTTTCCCCAATTAAGGGCAATTTAGTGTGGCAAATTCACCTAACCTGCACATCTTTGTATTGTGGGGGTGAAACCCCCGTAGACATGGGAGAATGTGCAAACTCCAAATGGACAGTGACCCAGGGCCGTGAATTGAACCCGGGTCCTCAGCGCCGCAGTTCCAGTGCTAACCACTGCGCCACATGCTGCCCTCTTCTGGGGGGATTTTAAGGAGAAATCCACAGACATTCACTTCACTTCAGACAGGAGTGTATCTTCCTACAGTCATCTTGTGTGCTTAAAAGGAACTTTGTATTAATGAGACCATTGCAGTTTAAGATCTACTTTGTTGGGCAGCACAGTGGTGCAGTGGTTAGCACTGCTGTCTCACGAGGTCCCAGGTTCGATCCTGGCCCTGGGTCACTGTCTGTGTGGAGTTTGCATATTCTCCCTGTGTTTGCATGGGTTTCACCCCCACAACCCAAAGATGTGCAGGGTAGGCTGATTGGCCACACAAAATTGCCCGCTAATTGGAAAAAATGAATTGGATACTCTAAATTTATTTATTTTTTAAATATTAAAAAATATGTACTTTGTAATCTTTGTTAATCTTATAATCTGTGCACAATTGTTAAACTAAGGGGGGTAAGTAAAGAAGTAGTGTATTATAATCCAATTTGTTCATGTTTAATAAATGTTTTTTTCCTGTTCTGAAAGCTAATTAGTGGTCCTGTGACTCTGTGTCTCCACATTTTATTTTAGACAGTACAAGTTACGATCTTTTGAGCCAGGGTTCCATTCTGGTGTCTTCTTGTTCAGTTATAACAGCAATTGGGATTGTAACAGGTTGATGAATAATTATCAACAAATGCTCAAATAAAAAAAAATAGAGGGTTTGCTATTTTTTCATATTTCAATTTCCATGGTCTACATCCTGTGTTCGAATTAATTAAAGTTTCTGCAAACAGCAGTAGGCCATTTGGCAACCCTGAGGCTGCTCCGACATTCAATAAGATCACGGCTGATCTGATTGTGGCCTCAACTCCATATTCCTGCCTACCCCCGATAACCTCTGACCCCCTTGCTAGTCAAGAAGTTACCTACCTCAACCTTAAAACCATTCATTGACTCTACCTCCACCACTCGCAGAGGAAGAGAGTTCCAAAAACACACAATACTCTGAGAAAAAAAAATCTCGTCGTCTCTGTCTTCAATGGGTTCGCCCCCTAATTGTTAAATTGTGTCCCATAGTCCTTAGATATGAAATAATTTTTTTTAAAAATTTCATTCTTGGGATGTGGGCGTTGCTGACTGGCCCAGTATTTTTTGCCCATCCCTAATTGCCCTTCAACTGAGTGGCTTGCTGGGCCATTTCAGAGGGGGGCCAGTTAAGAGTCAACCGCATCGCTGTGAGGGTCTGGAGTCAAATGTAGGCCAGACCGGGTAAGGAAGGCAGATTTCTTTCCCTAAAGTACATTAGTGAACCAGGTGGGTTTTTACGACAAGTGGCAACGGTTTCATGATTATCATGATACTTTTAATTTCCTGTTTTTTTAAATCAAATTCAAATTTCACCACATGCCATGGTTCCCAGAGCATTGCACTGGGTCTTTGGATTGCTAGTCTCGTGACAATACCACTAGGCCACCAAATCTGAGAAGACGTTTGTGCTTTAATTTTCCTTTTTTTTTCACCTTTGTCTGACCTTTCCTTGTCTGGGAGAGCAATGCTGTCAAGCTTGTGGATTTTCTGTGAACCAGCCGCTGCCGTTGCTCGAACGTTCAGTCAACAGGAGGTGACAATTATTTATTTTTAAAAAAAATTTAGATTACCCAATTATTTTTTCCAATTAAGGGGCAATTTAGCATGGGCAATCCACCTACTCTGCACATTTTTGGGTTGTGCGGGTGAAACCCACGCAGACACGGGGAGAATGTGCAAACTCCACACGGACAGTGACCCAGAGCCGGGATCGAACCTGGGACCTCAGCGCTGTGAGGCGGTTGTGCTAACCACTAGGCCACCATGCTGCCCAGGAGGTGACAATTATGACAGCCAAAGTCAAATTCAATTCCTTCCGTCACACAGCTAACTAAACTCATCACATTTGAAGCCAGTAGATTTGAGAAAGAAACAGCTTCAGGACCCGTTATCCTGGATTACAAAACAAGCATCATTACCACAACACGCAGCCTCCTAGGCTGCAGAATTTAAAGGTGTGAGATTTTGCCAGAGAAATGTGCGGAGTCTGCACGTTCCCCCCGTGTGTGTATGGGTTTCCTCCGGGTGCTCCGCTTTCCTCCCACAGTCCAAAGATGTGCGGGTTAGGTGGATTGGCCATGCTAAATTGCACTTAGTGTCCAAAAAGATTAAGTGGGGGTTGCTGGGTTGCAGGGATAGGGTAGATACGTGGGCTTGAGTCGGTTGCTCTTTGTAAGGGCCGGTGCAGACTCGATGGGCCGAATGGCCTCCTTCTGCACTGTAAATTCTATGATTCTATAAATCAAAAATACCTGGATGAAGTTAGACCCTTAACATTTGCAATAATAAGTGAATGCTTATGAAATAACATGAGAAAAAAAACATATATATATTATATATATATATATCCCCAGTTGGTTACTTTAGATTGATAGGTTGACTCAGCATAATAAACATAATGATCTCGCTGCTGTCAGAAATGTCTAGCATCAGTTAGAAATAATTACATATCTTGTGTCCTGCCGTGTTGGGTGTTGGCTGCTATAATTAAGCTGAGGAATGTTGTAAAGTGTTTCACCTGGACGCGCACAGTATTGAATTCAAGTTACTTTCGCAACAAATCCACGGTGAATAGGGCCCCGCTTGAAACTTCAGGAAGGTCTTTTCCTAATTCTTAGGTGGGGTGGTGGGAGCAAGACCGATCATTCAGGCATTTCCACATAGTGCGTCTTTAATGATTCAAAGCTGCATTGCCCGACTAGCAGCTGAATGCTTGTTTGACGGAGATGCACATGAAAATATTTGAAGATAAGTTTGAACATTTTCAATTTGAAGTGTTTGGAGAAAGGGAGTCCAGTACAAGTCAGCAAGCATAGGGTTAATGGGAGAGCTGCAGTAGTGCATGATGGGATAGAGACCGCTGAAGTGACAAATCAATCACAAAACCAACACCACATGTAAGCTTCCAAAATCACTGATATAAATTTTGCTGTAATCAATCAGCCAGCTACTTTTATGCATGACTTGTGACAAATGTCTAGTTCATGATTCATGTTATTTTAGAGGCAATGATTAATTCTAGGAAGATTGTTGTTGATAAGATAATGTAACTAAAATGAGCTTTAGAGATTGCCAGGACACCTAACAGAAAATGATAGTTCAGAAAGTTACTCAGAATACTCACGTTTGTTTGATAGAGTTATAATAGAAGAGATGGAGCCAAAAAAAACAGCAGGTGGGCTCACTTAGCTGGAGACATGGGGCTAGGTCCTCCGTTTCTGCAGCTAAGTGTTGACACCAACGGAGGATTTGTGGAGTTCTACGACGGAAAAATTGGTGCCATACCCGCACCGATTCAGATACCAGTGAGGGGCTATCACCAGCGGCGCGTGAAACACCGCGGAACATGCGGAAAACAGTGGGAGAATTGCCGGGTCCGCACGTACGCTTATACCGGCCACACACGTACCGATCACGCCCGAAAAGATGGCGCCGGTTGTGCTGGACCGCATGCCTGTCCATCCTGACCCCACAGCTCACCTCCCGGCCACCCCCCACGACTATCCCCAGTCCTGGCAGAAGCCCCCCGGCCAGCGACACAATTGTCGGCGATGTATGTTGGTGCTAGACACAATCTGTATGCCCTCTCTCTCTCTCTCCGCAGCCATCATGCCAGGCTCACGTGGCCCATCCATCAGGAACTCGACCCATCGGAGGCGAGGCATCACTGGCGGGCCCGATAATGAGATGCGAACGCGGTGGCAACTGCGCACGCCGCGCGTCGCAGTGACGCCGATTTGGAAGGGGCAGAGCATTGCGATTCGGTGCCAATCCGCTGTCTGCCACGATTTCCGCCCGATCACCGTTCCCAATTTCGGCATCGGGCAACGGCAATCGGGCCACCTATGATGTCTACACAATGATTGAAAAGAAGTACAGTCCAGGCAGATGTTCTGTTA
Organism: Scyliorhinus canicula; assembly: GCF_902713615.1. NCBI lineage: Eukaryota > Metazoa > Chordata > Chondrichthyes > Carcharhiniformes > Scyliorhinidae > Scyliorhinus > Scyliorhinus canicula. The sequence goes on along the minus strand of NC_052146.1, from coordinate 104,113,387 downwards.
TGGGAGTTAAGAATTAAATTAGTTTAAAAGCATTCAGTGAACTCTGAAAGGCTACCCCATCGTGAAATTGGGTGGAGCTTAATAAGGTTATTTTAATTAATTTATGGAATTTGGATGTCACTGGCTAGGCAACCATTTATTGTCCATCCCTAATTGCCCTCGAGAAGGTGGCCTTCTTGAACTGGTGCAGTGCTGTTAGGGAGGTAGTTCCAGGAGTTTCACCCAGTGACAGTGAAGGAAAAATGATAGCCTTCCAAAGTCAGGATGGTGTGTGGTTTGGAGGGACCCTCCAGGTGATGGTGTCCCCATGCATCTGCTGCCATTGTCCTTCTAGGTGGTAGTGGTTGTGGGTTTGGAAGTTGCTGTTGAAGGAACCTCGGTGGGTTGCTGCAGTGCACCTTGAGCTCCAGAAGGTTCTCTGCATTCAACTTATCGGTGTGTTTACTGGGAGGGGGATTGGTTGCAGTTTAGAACTCATGCAGTTTGCAGCTCACAACAAACCCCTCAGAACTGTAAGCAGGTCCAGGCTGTTAGAGGTCAGAGAAGTCCTGGAGAGCTAAAATGTTGATAGAGGTCATTGGTTCTGTACCAAGCAATCCTGGCTCAGAGGAGCCCAGGACCTAATATTTTTAGCTTGGGAATAGGTAGGGATGCAAAGGTTTATAAGGGGGACTATTTGAAGGGGAAAGACGCTCATTTTTTGTCCAAGAAAGAGCCAAGAAAGACGAAGATTCTGGTTCAGCTCCATGTTTATTGTTAGCAAAGCATTTAGACTTTTCTTCAGAAGGTTTACTGAATCAGAATGTATTAATACAGGGTATTGATAGGATCTGTGTGCATTTCCCACTGCATAAAATAAATTGAATCTGTGGTCTGATGAAGAGGCCTTGCGTGGTTGGAATTGTCCCTACAACACTTGGAATTATGGTCCTATGGAATATTGTGTACGGTTCTGGTCAACCGATTATAGAAAGGATATTATTAAACTCGAAAGAGTGCAGATAAGATTTACTAGGATGCTACCGGGACTTGATGGTTTGAGTTATAAGGAGAGGCTGGATAGACTGGGGCTTTTTCCCCTTCAGAGTAGGAGGCTTAGGGGTGATTTTATAGAGGTCTATAAAATAATGAAGGACATAGATGGTAGATAGTCAACTTCTTTTCCCAAAGGTAGGGAAGTCTAAAACTAGAGGGCATAGATTTAAGGTGAGGGGGGAGAGATACAAAAGTGTCCAGAGGGGCAATTCTTTCACACAGAGGGTGGTGAGTGTCTGGAATGAAATGAAATGAAAATTGCTTATTGTCACGAGTAGGCTTCAAATGAAGTTACTGTGAAAAGCCACATTCCGGCACCTGTTCGGGGAGGCTGGTATGGGAATTGAACCGTGCTGCTGGCCTGCTTGGTCTGCTTTCAAAGCCAGCGATTTAGCCCTGTGCTAAACAGCCCCCTCAGGAATGAGCTGCCAGAGGCAGTAGTAGAGGTGGGTACAATTTTGTCTGTTAAAAAGCATTTAGAAAGTTATATGGGAAAGATGGGTTTAGAGGGATATGTGCCAAATGCGGGAAATTGGGACTAGCTTAGGGGAAAAAACTGGGCGGCATGGACAAGTTGGGCCTGTTTTCATGTTGTAAACCTCTATGACTGTATTAACTATTAATGTACAATTCTGTATTGGGAAATAACATAGTGGGCAATGTTGTTTTTCCACAATCGGGGACAGTATGCCACAACTCAGGAATGTTTCCTGTGAGTAAAAACACCTCACTTATCTCCAATCCAGTTTAGAAGCAAACAGATGGATGTACAGGTACTGATGGAACTTTATCCCAGCAATGGACCACACAGAGATAGCAAAAGGGTCTGCAGAATGTCCAAATCAACTCTTGTCACAGAAAGGACTGAAGCCTCCGAATAACCAAGAGGGTTTGATAAATGTAGGAATTGCAGATATATTCAGGCATTTGGTGCAGTACGGGTTAAAAACCTGGTGTTGTGTGTGTGTATGACTGCTGCAGTCATGTTTTAAAAGAATCCTGGTTTGAAAAGTTGGGAGTCTGGGGTGAGGTGCAATTAAGGCTTCGTAAAAAGCTTGTGATAATGCAGTTCAGTTTGGATTAAAGGGGACTTCTCTGTGGAGTTAATTAGATTTCAGCTTGGTAAGATGACACAATTACTGGGAGGAGCCAAGTTGTCGGGCATTTTTCAGAAAAGCAGAGTTCAGTTGAATGTTAGCTGGATATGAGCAGAGATCAAGCATCTCAGTTCAGTTAAATATGGGCAGCATGGTGGCACAGTGGTTAGCACAGCTGCCTATGGCACTGAGGACCAGGGTTCGAGTCCTGGCCCTGGTTCACTGTCATGTGGAGTTTTCAGAGTCTCCCTGTGTCTGCGTGGATTTCACACTAAACTGTTAACGCTAAATTGCCCCTTAATTGGAAAAAATAATTGGGTCTAAATTTTAAAATAAAGTTCAGTTAAATATATGTCTGTAGCCAGATTAACACTCTTTGTTCAGACTTTCATGATTAGAAGGGGAGCTAAAACAAGTTGAGAATCATCTTCTAGAGAAATACATCCAGAGTTTCTGCATGGCTCTGACAGGATTCAGATCTGTTCTTTAAAGCGGTGTCGAAAGATCTCTCTTTCACGAAGAACATCTCTGTAAAGCAGGTATTCCTGAGTGTTAATGGTATTTAACAGTGGATTCAGAGCTGAGATTCTGCCCCGTGTACTTGCCACTGTTTGGGTCTGGTCTGGGATGGTAATACGGGTTAATAACAGTTAACATTAATAGTCCTGCCCACCTCATGTGGCGGCCATGAGTTGAGCGGTCACATGAAAATGGCTCTCGTCTAAGAACATTGACTAAGGCTTTTAACCCCAACAATCAGGCACCAAAAGTACTCGGAATCCCTCAGACTAACCCCCTATTAACCACACTGCCAAGCAGGATGGGAAAGAATCAGCCGCCCAGCTGAGAAGCCAGTAAAGATGAGGGGAGGGAAACCTCAGCCTCGGAGCAGGGAACCACACGTGGAGGCACAGGACCGGTGAGGGTTGACCCTGCAGAGCTCCCAGCACAGACACAGGCGCTGATGGACAATTGCCGGGTTTCATCACCTCTGAGCTCCAGATACATAGGGAGGAGATGAGAAAAAGATCTCCTGGCAGCAGTTGAGGCGGCAGTGGAACCTCACCCCCACGACCCAAAGATGTGCAGGGTAGGTGGGTTGGCCACGCTAAATTGCCCCTTAATTGGAAAAATTTAAACCAAGAAAGCAAGCAGCCGGAAGTTGGGGAGAAGTTGGGTAGCAGACCAAAACGAGGTTAATGAGGACTTTGCAAACTTCTACCTGGCAGTCCCCGGAGTGGGACTCGGTAATGGAACAGTTCTTCGACAGACTGGATATACCGGTGGTGGGGGAGAACAGGAAACAAGGGCTGGAAACACCTCTAGGGCTGGGTGAAATCATGGAATGCATCAACTCCATGCAATCGGGGAAAGTGGCAGGACTGGATGGGTTCCCGGTAGACTGTTACAATAAATTCTCAGCAGCGCTGGCCCTGCACCTGTGGGAGATGTTCATTGACTCACTGTCAAAGGGGTCCTACCACCTACGCTGGCCCAGGCCTCAATCTCATTGATCCCCAGAAAGGATAAAGACCCGACAGGAAGGATCATACAGACCCATCTCTCTCCTAAATACTGATGTGAAAATCTGAGCGAAAGCACTGGCAAAGTGAATGGAGAGCTGCCTGCCAGGATTGATCGCAGAATATCAGATTGGGTTTGTTAAGGGCAAACAACTAACAACTAACATCAGATGCCTGCTGAATATAATAATGACCCCATCCGGGGAGAGGACACCAGAGGTGATTGTCTCCTTGGACACTGAGAAAGCCTTTGATCGTGTAGAATGGAGGTACATCGTGGAGGTGCTTGAACGGTTTGGGTTTGGAGCAGGGTTCACCGCGTGGGTGAAGCTCCCGTACAGCGCTCCCACGGCGAGCGTACAGACAAACGCCACCAGCTCCGAATACTTTCAGCTGCATAGGGGAACGAGACAGTGGTGCCCATTATCCCCACTCCTGTTCACACTGGCCACACTGGCAATCGAACCACTGCCCATCGCCCTTAGATCGGCGGAATGGTGGATGGACATTCTTACTCGATGTGGATGACCTGCTCCTCTGTGTCGAAACCCCTTGCCAGCATGGGAAAGACTCCTCAGGGAATTCGGTGCCTTGTGAGGTTACAAACTCAACCTGGGGAAGAGCGAAATCTTCCCGGTGAAGCCCCAAGAGGGAAGAGCAGAGCTGGAGGAACTGCCGTTTAAAGTAACCCAATCCAAGTTCAGGTACCTGGGGATCCAAGAAACCCTCACCTAGACGAGGCTCCACAAATGGAACCTCTCCAGCCTCATGGAGAAGGTGAAGAAGGACCTGCAAAGATGGAATTTGCTCCCTCTTTCACTGGTGGGAAGGGTACAGATGGTCAAAATGAACGTGCTGCCTAGGTTCCTCTTAGTATGCAGATCACTTCCGATCTTCATCCCCAAATCCTTCCTCACCAGAGTTGACAACCTAATAGTGGCTTTTGTCTGGGGGGGGGGGGGAAGAGTCCCATGGATAGCCTGGCCCTACTGAACCTCCTATTCTGTCACTGGGCGGAAAATGCGGACAGCGTGAGAGGGTGGCTGAGGGAACCGGAGACGGACTGGGTCCGAATGGAGGAGGCCTCCTGCACTGGGCTGTCTCTCCGGGGATGGCCACTGCTCCAATCCCGGTCCCCACACACACTCACTCTGGAAGGCCGGTGGTAGTGGCCACACTAAGGACATGAAACCAGTTCAGATGCCATTTCAAGCTTGGCGAGATGTCTATAGAAGCACCCATCTACAACAACCCATAGATTCACCAGTGAGAATAGACACCACATTTGGGACGTGGAGGGAGGACTGGGGGGCACTGAGAGTAGAGAACATGTACATGGACGGTAGGCTGGTGACCCTGGGGGAACTCTCAGAGAGGCTCCAACTCCCAAGAAGGAACAAGCTCAAATACCTGCAGCTGCGTGACTTTCTCCATAAGGAAACAAAACTGTTTCCTCAGAGACCCGGACACACATTTCTGGACACAATGGTCTGGCTGGCCTTGTTAGTGGACAGCAATTGTGGCGACATCTACGGACAACTTATAGATAAGGTTAGGACCCCACAGGACGAGAGCAGACGGAAATAAGAGGAGCTGTGTATCGAGATAGGGGGACAAGACTCTGCATCGAGGCGCTGCACAAGATCAAATCCACCTCCTCCTTTGCCGGACTAAGCCTGATGCAGCTCAAGGTAGTGCACCTTACGAAGATACGTATGAGCAGGTTATTCGTGGAGGTGGAGGATAAGTGCGAGCGGTATCGGGGGGGGGGGGGGGGGGGCAACCACACTCACATGTTCTGGTCCTGACCCAGACTCAGGGAGTTCTGGATGGCCTTTATCGGGGTCATGTCCAGGGTTGTGGGGGTCGTGCCCGTCTGTGGTAGTCTTCAGGGTGTCAGAGCATCCGGAGCTCAGGACAGGGAAGTGGACAGACGCCCTGACCTTCGCCTCACTGATCACCAGCCGGAGACTTCATCTAAGTTGGAAGTTGGCAGCACAACCAGGGCCTCGGAGTGGCTCTCAGATCTGGCCCTGTTTCTGAGATTAAAAAAGATAAAATTCGCGATAAGGGAGTCTGAGGAAGCGACTTCCGGTTGCGGCAATGAGTGAGTGAGCCACACATTCAGGGCTCTCACTCCGGCGGGACTTTAGGACCAGGTTTCCCGGTTTTGCGGGACTGTGGAGCGGTGAAAGGACGGCCACGGAGGTGTGGAGGAGCGGGCAGGACTGCATGGAACCGCGGGAGAGCAGGAAGCAGCGAAAATGGGAGAGGAAGGGACAAAGGCAAGGTGCAAGGGAAGATGACCCGGGACCCAAGGTGGTGGACCTGCGGACCTCGGAGCCAGCAAGCGCTGGAAAACATGCTGCAGGTTATTAAAAGCAGCTTTGAGTCGCTGAAGCGGGATAACTTGGACCCACTTCAGAAGGCAGTGGATCAGCTGAGTCAGAGGCTGGATGCCCAGGACGAAAAAGTTAAGGAGCTGGGAGAGGCGGTGGAGGAGCAGGCGGATGCGCAGACGATTGCGGCACTAAAAGTCGACGGGTTGAAGGAGAGGCAGAGAAGACTGCTGGACAGAGTAGAGGAGCTGGAAAATAGAGCCCGCAGACAAAATCTGAGGATCATCGGCCTCCCGGAGGGGGCTGAGGGAGCTGATGCTGCAGCGTTTGTGGCAGACCTGTTGATGCAGCTGATGGGGGCTGAAGCCTTTCCGCGACCGCCGGAGCTGGAGGGGGCACATAGAGTGCTGGCGAGGCAGGTGCATCCAGGGGTTCCCCCCCGTCCGATGGTGATCAGGTTCTACAGGTTTGTGGAAAAGGAGCAGGTTCTACGGTGGGCAAAGAGGGCCCAGAGCAGCACGTGGAATAACAGTGTTCTTTGCATCTACCAGGACCTAAGCCAGGAGGTGGCTAGGCGGCGAGCAGCCTTTAAACAAGTTAAGGAGGTGTTGTTCAAGAAGCATGGATCGGTCGTGTCCCAGAACGGGTAGAGTCCCAGCAATGGCAAGGGAGCTGAAAGGGTTCATGGCGCAAATGGGGGCAGTGGACCCATGGAGAGCCAGACAGCCGACGGGAAGGGGCTACTCGTTTTACTCACACGTCCATAAAGTATATTCTAGGATAGATTTCTTTATCCTGAGCAGGGACTGTGTAGGGGAGTAAAGAATACGGAATATTCGGTAATCACTATCTCGGACCATGCCCCGCACTGGGTGGACCTGCAGGTCGGGGGGGCGAATTACTAACGCCCGCAATGGAGGTTAGACGTAGGATTGTTGTCGGAGGAGGGGATATGTGAGAGACTTCGGAAGTGTCTGCAAAACTACTTGCAGGTGAACGATACAGGGGAGGTTTCAGCAGCGACCCTGTGGGAGGCGTTGAAGGCAGTAGTGAGGGGGGAGCTGATCTCAATTCGGGCCCACAGGGAGGATAGAGCAGAAATGGACAGACTGGTTAGGGAAATTTATCGGATAGACGAGGAACATGCGTGGTCCCCGGGGGAGGACCTACTCAGAGAGAGATGGAGATTACAGGCGGAACTGGGGTCGTTATCCACGAGTAGGGCCGTGGAACAACTTAGGAAGGCGAGGGGAGTGGTGTATGAGCATGGGGAGAAGGCCAGCAGATTGCTAGCGCAGCAACTCAGGAAGAGGGAGGCGGCCAGGTAAATAAGTAGAGTTGATGGGGAGGGGAGCAGAGTGGAGGACCCGGCAGGACTGAATAAGGTATTCCGGGACTTCTATAGTAGGCTGTATACTTCAGAACCCCCCGAAGAGCCGGAGGAGATGAAAAGGTTTCTGGACGGGCTAACATTCCCAAAAGTAGGCGGGGGACTAGTGGACAAGCTGGGGGCCCCGATTAGAGCGGAGGAGGTATTGGGGGGCTTAAAGGCCATGCAGGCAGGGAAAGCCCCGGGGCCGGATGGATATCCAGTAGAGTTTTACAAGAAGTTCTCAGAGTTAGTGGGACCGGTCATGGCGAGGGTTTTTAATGAGGTAAGGGACAGAGGGACCCTGCCGCCGCCGATGTCGCAAGCCACCATCTCGCTGATATTGAAGTGGGACAAGGACCCGGAATCCTGCGGGTCATACAGGCCAATCTCCCTGATCAATGTAGACGCCAAGCTCCTGGCAAAGGTCCTGGCGATTAGAATTGAGGACTGTGTACCGGAGGTGATTGGGGACGATCAGACAGGGTTTGTTAAAGGCAGGCAGCTGACAGCTAACTTGAGAAGATTGCTTAATGTGACCATGATGCCCCGACGGGCAAGGAGGTGGAGGTGGCAATGGACGCTGAGAAGGCCTTCGACCGGGTGGAGTAGGGCTATCTGTGGGAGGTGCTGGGCCGGGATGGAAAATATACTGGAAACATTGAGGAAGTTCGGCCGGTTTTCAGGGTACAAATTAAATATGGCCAAGAGTGAGATGTTTGTGGTGCAGGCAAGGGGCCAGGAGAATAGACTGAAGGAGCTGCCATTTAGGCTGGTTGAGGAAAGTTTCCGGTACTTGGGGATACAGGTGGCACGAGACTGGGGCAGGTTGCACAAGTTAAATTTGACGAGAGTGGTGGAACAAATGAAGAGGGAGTTCCTCGTTAGTATAGTGGTTAGTATCCCAGCCTGTCACGCGGGAGACCGGGGTTCAATTCCCCGACGGGAATGTGTACCTCTCCTGGAAGAAAATTGCGGTCCTTTGGGGCCTCACGGTAGCATGGTGGTTAGCATCAATGCTTCACAGCTCCAGGGTCCCAGGTTCGATTCCCGGCTGGGTCACTGTCTGTGTGGAGTCTGCACGTCCTCCCCGTGTGTGCGTGGGTTTCCTCCGGGTGCTCCGGTTTCCTCCCACAGTCCAAAGATGTGCGGGTTAGGTGGATTGGCCATGCTAAATTGCCCGTAGTGTAAGGTTAATGGGGGGATTGTTGGGTTACGGGTATACGGGTTACGTGGGTTTAAAGTAGGGTGATCATTGTTCGGCACAACATCGAGGGCCGAAGGGCCTGTTCTGTGCTGTACTGTTCTATGTTCTATGTTCTATGTTCCGGAGATGGGATGCACTCCCGCTGTCACTGGCGGGGAGGGTGCAGACTGTAAAGATGACAATCCTCCCTAGATTCCTGTTCATCTTCCAGTGCCTCCGGATCTTTATCCCACAGTCCTTCTTCAAAAGGACTGGCAAAATCATCATGAGCTTTGTCTGGGCGGGAAAATCCCCGCGGGTGAAGAAGGAGATGCTTGAGAGGAGCCGCAGCGAGGGAGGGCTGGCATTGCCGAGTCTGATCAACTACTACTGGGCGGCTAACATAGCTATGATAAGGAAGTGGATGGTGGGTAAGGGGTCTATCTGGAAGCGGGTGGAGGCGACTTCGTTCCGGGGCACCTGTTTGGCAGCCCTGGTCACGGCTCCCCTACCGCTGTCGCCGGCCAGGTACTGCACCAGTCCGGTACTGGGGGCGGCCCTGCGGATATGGGGCCAGTGGAGGAGGCATGTAGGGGAGGTGGGTGCGTCTGTCTGGACTCCAATATGTGCTAATCATCGATTTGCCCCCGGGAACATGGATGGAAGGTTTCGAACATGGCGGCGGGCGATGAGGAGGGTGGGCGATATGTTCCTGGAGGGGAACTTTGCAAGTTTGAGGGGCTTGGAAGAGAAATTTGGGCTGGCAAGGGGAAATGACTTTAGGTACTTACAGATGCTGGACTTTGTCCGCAGACAGGTCCCATCCTTCCCACGCTTCCCGCCAATAGGGATCCAAGACAGAATAGTCTCTAGAGGAGAAGGAGGAGAGGGTAGAGTCTCGGATATTTACAAGGTGCTCATGAAGGGGGAAGAGTCCCAGACGGAGGAACTGAAACTCAAATGGGAGGAGGAGCTAGGCGGGGAGATGGAGGACGGGCTGTGGGCAGAAGCCCTGAGTAGGGTAAACTCAACCGCAACATGTGCCAGGCTCGGCCTGATTCAATTTAAGATCGTTCACCGGGCCCACATGACGGTAGCTCGGATGAGCAAATTCTTTGGAGTAGAGTATAAGTGCGCTAGATGCGAGGGAGGACCAGCAAACCACGTTCACATGTTTTGGGCATGTCCTAAGCTTAGGGGGTACTGGGAGGGATTTGCGGGGATTATGTCCCGGGTGTTAGAAACAAGGGTGGGGATGGGTCCAGGGGTGGCAATTTGTGGGGTTTTGGAAGACCCGGGAGTCCAGGGTGAGAAAGAGGCTGATGTTTTGGCCTTTGCTTCCCTAATAGCCCGGCGGCGAATACTGCTGGCATGGAGGGACTCAAAACCCCCGAAGACCGAGCTATGGCTTTCGGACATGTCAAGTTTTCTGGGTATGGAAAAAATTAAGTTCACCTTGAGGGGATCTGTACTGGGGTTCGCCCGAAGGTGGCAACCATTCATTGACTTCTTCGCGGGAGAGTGAACGTCAGCGCGGGGGGGGGGACGGGACATCAGCGCGGGTGGGGGGGAGATTAGAGTACAGTAGGAGGGGTAAATAGGCGGGTAGTGTCTATGGGAGAGGAGCGGGCTTGTGCAGAATGGCTTGATTGAAGTATTGATTTCATGTTGATGTTTGCACATTTTTGCCTTTTTTTTTGTTATCTGTAACTGTTTACAATGTCAAAAAATACCTCAATAAAATTGTTTGATAAAAAAAAGGGAGTCTGAGGAAAGATTCCACAACACATGGAAGAAGTTTGCAAACATCTGTGCAGGCGTGTTCTCAATCAGCAACTAACTAGAGGGTGGTGGGGTGGTGGTGAGCAGGTGGGAAGTGGGGGCGGGAATGGATAGTAAGGGGGGAATAGGAAGTGGGGGGCAGGGAGCACTGCCGGAATGAAAGGGAGCTTGCGCAGTGGAGAAACAGGGAAGAAGGCTATTCACAGGAGGGGACACGAATCCCTCCCATATGTAACAAACCGTGAAGACGGACCATCCTAACCTCCCCTAAAAACTCAAAGAGTTCTGACAATAATTCTAAATACGAATGTAATGTTGTGTATAATTCTTATTATTGAATGTTAAAAATCCAAATAAGAACACTTTAAAAAAAGAATGTGTATGACACATACTAATGTAAATAATGTAGGAAATGATAGAACTGGGACTACTGTCATAGATGTGGTGGCAGCTTGTGATTCTTGTGTTAGTGTTGTTATTGTTTTGATTATTATTATTGTTTCTATATTGTTCTGTAAAGTTTCAATATTAAGTGCAAAAATCCTAATAAAAATAATTTTCAAAAACACTCATTGATAGTCCTGTCAGTACTGAGGCAGTACAAGAATTAACCATGCCTGTCGGTGTTGAGATACAGGTGAAAACATCTAGGCAGCTGGAATGAGTTGAAAAGACCATTTGCAAACTCAGAATGATTGGAATAAAGTAATTTTGAATTGCTTGGAAGAACAAAGTCCTCGAAAAAAAGTTTAAGATCCAAAATGAGGAGGTTATTGATATTGTTCAGAAAGAATTAAATAGAATTCAGTCTGTGTGAGATGAGGAGAAACTGAAAGATCACAAATAGTTTAAAGATCAGACAAGAATATCAAACCATTCAGCTTGAGGTAAAACACATCTGAATGATGTTCTTCAAGTGGCTAAGGAAAATTTTGATCAAAGAAGGAATGAATTGTTAGCACAAAAGAAGCTGGGCGAGATTCTCCGGACTTACGACGGTTCGGAGAATAGCGGGCGTCGGAAATTTTTACGGCGACGCTGTTCCGACGCCCTCCCGCTATTCTCCGAACCCCGCAAAATCTCGGAGTCGCCATTCCCGACAAACGCCTCCTTCCCGCCCCTGACACGACCAGAATCGCCACTGATAGCCCCCCCCGCTATTCACCGGCCCGGATGAGCCGAAGTCCCGAAGTCATCGCGTCCTGTTTGCACGGCGTGAAACACACCTGCTTTTTAAGTTCGTCAAACAGTCGTGCTGGCTGACGACAGCTTGGAGGAGGTCAGGGCACCACTCTGCGCACCGCTCAGCGCATCGCTCAGCGCACCGCTCGAGTCTGGCCACAACGGGGAAGGCATCCCTGAGAACGGGAGGGGGGGTCCAGAGCGGGGGCAGTGGGGGAGACGGGGGAGGCAGTGGGGGAGACGGAGGGGGCAGTGGGTGAGACGGAGGGGGCAGTGGGTGAGACGGAGGGGGCAGTGGGGGAGACGGAGGGGGCAGTGGGTGAGACGGAGGGGGCAGTGGGTGAGACGGAGGGGGCAGTGGGTGAGACGGAGGGGGCAGTGGGGGAGACGGAGGGGGCAGTGGGGGAGGCAGTGGGGGAGGCAGTAGGGGAGACGGAGGGGGGGGTTAGGTAGAGAGTGAGCCGTCCAACCCCGTAACAAAATGTCTGCCAGCGTGCCATGGCGTGCCGGTCACGAGGACACGGCCGCTGGTTGCCCTGTGGCTTCCGGACACAGGCCACTGACGCACCCATGAGGAGGACATAGTTTACTGGCCGTTGGATGCAGAAAGTGATCAGGGGTTAGGCTGCCCGCGTGTCAGCAGCGCGACCAGGCCACCGGGACACACAGGTATCCCGTGGCAGGCGGCTGCCGAGGTGTCGACTAACCTCCGTCTAACATGTCCCGTTTCTCTGCCCCCACCACCCTTCTGTAGGTTAGCACAATGTCTGTGAACAGAACGGCTATGTTCTGCACAGTGGTTGGGGCCGCTGCACTGCATTTGGCGATGCAGCAGCATCCACACCCACAACCCGCAGTGGATGCAGGGCCAGCTGCAGCAGCAGAGGGAAGGGCCGAGGAGTCGCCAGTCGTCGAGCAGCATGGGGGGGGAGGAGGAGGAGGAGGAAGAGGAAGAGGAGAGAGTGAGGGTGCAGCCACGGCGCCAGAGGCGACGACCAAGGCCGAGGGTGTACCGTGTCCGGGTCTCTTTCCTAACAATGACGAACATCACCTGCAGGAGGAGACTCCGGCTGAGTAGGCGGACGGTGATACATATCTGCAAACTCCTGTCGCACCTCGCCCCACGTGGAACGGGGGGAGGACACGCGATCCCGGTTGCCATCAAGGTGACGGTCGCTCTTAACTTCTATGCTACCGGCTCCTTCCAGTCTCCGAGCGGGGACCTCTCCGGGATCTCCCAGTCATCGGTGCACAGGTGCATCCGGGATGTGACCGACGCCCTCTATGCCATCATGGACCGCTACATCACCTTTCCCGAGGACCAAGCAAGTCAAGATTCACGAGCTCGTGGATTTGCCAACGTGGCCGGGATACCGAGGGTGCAGGGGGCAATCGATTGTGTTCACGTCCCCATGCGCCCGTCTGCAGGGGACAGGGAGGTGTTCACAAACAGAAGGGGGACATACTCCATGAATATCCAGGTGGTATGCGCCCCCCACATGAGGATCATGAACGTCTCTGCAAGGTTCCCAGGGAGCGTGCATGACTCCTACATACTGGAGCAGTCGTTCATCCCTGCGATGTTTGAGGGACGTCCCCCCCGGCTGAGGGGCTGGTTGCTAGGCGACAGGGGTTATCCTCTGAGGTCTTGGCTGATGACGCCTATACGGAGGCCTCAGACCAATGCGGAAACACGATACAACGAGGCCCATGCAGCAACCAGGGGTGTGGTGGAGCGCTGCCTTGGCCTCCTGAAGATGAGATTCAGGTGCCTGGCCCGCTCCGGAGGGGCCCTGCAGTACCAGGCCGAAAGGGTCGCTCGCATTGTAGTGGTCTGCTGTGCGCTGCACAACATCGCGATGCAGAGGGGAGATGACCTGCTGCAGGAGGCGGAGAGAGAAGCTAGTGGCAGTGGTGCCAGAACAGAGGAGGAGGAGGAGGAGGAGGAGGAGGAGGAGGAGGAGGAGGAGGAGGAGGAGAGGGAGGAGGAGGAGGCTGCTGGAGTGGCGGGCGCAGCACGCAGACACGACCCAGATGCTGGTGATGTCCAGGAGGCGGCACGACAGACCCGGTGAGGACGGCGGGCACGCGACGCCTTGGTGGCAGCACGGTTCACGCATCGCATGTGACGTCCCCGCTGAACACCAAACCACCACCTGCATCGATCGTTGTGCAGAGGGTTAACACATAACTGCCACCACCACAACCCCCCCCCCCCCCCCCCCCCCCCACCCCCTCTCAGTGTACACTGCTCCACTTCAACATCACCCTTATCACTGGGTCCAGACGGTATGGCAAAACATTGATGGCTGTGTCAGTGGGTGTGATCAGTGTCATGTGGAATGATGACAGCCCGCTCTGCGATGAGCTGTGAGCTCAGAATCGTTAGAGAGAGTCTGACCCATGGCAATAGCTGAACCATCCACCTTGGTGGCCGCTGAGATCGTCACGGACACTCCATCACGTGCCCGCGTGGGCTAGCTGTGGGAGGGGGTAGGGGCAGGGACTGCACACCCGGCACCGAGGTTTCACCACTCGTCAACCCCAGCGACACTCGGTCACCATCACGATTCCTGTGGCTGTGGAACAATCACACGGTATTACAAGTAAGGTGGAACAGTGCGTTTAATGTTAACAAGTATTTACAGGTGCCCTAGCCCCTACAACTAAACTGTGCCCTTCACCCGTGCCAACTTACTCAGTGTCTATTTTACTTGCCTTACGGGCCCTACCACTACGTCTACGTGACTCCCCAGATGATACAGCAGGAGTGGAGGAGGATTGCTGCAAATCGCCCCCTCGACTCGTTTCTCCTTGGCTAAGCGTTTCCTGGGGCGACCCGGCCTTGATGGGCCAGGCTGCTCTGCGGACGTCTCGGGTGACATTGTGCCACCCTGCTCTGCCTGCTGCCCACCCGATGCACCAGGGATGGGACGGGGGGAGGCCGAGAATTCCGGGACGTCCCGTGATGGCCTTAATGGGACGGACCCCGAAACCTCCTCCTCCCTCGGGGAGCCCGGTGGCTCCCGGGCCTCACTTTGGGACAGAGGTGCAAGTGGGGAGGTGCCCCGTCGCACCACCAACACCTGGCACTGCCAGTCCTGGAGGCCTGTAACGGTATCCACCAGGATACGAAGGTTTGCAGAGACGGAGTCCAGGGAGTTAGACATTCCCGCCAGGGACTGTGCGATCTCAACCTGTGTGTGCACGACGCCATCCAGCACATGTGTCAGGCGGTTGATGCTCTCGGCGACTGACTGCTGCGACTGGCCAATGACCTGCTGAGACTTGGCCAAGGCACGCAGGGCGCCGGCAATGTCGTTTTGGCTCTGGCACATTGCTGCCTGTGAGAGGGCAACCCTGTCCAGGGCCGAGGATGACGCGTGCATATTAACCCCAATGCCTTGCATAACCTGACCCATTGCCTCCACCGCGGATGCCATCCGTGCGGTGTCGGACTGGGTCTCTGCCATGAGCGGCACCACTCCCTGCTCTTGGACGCGGTTCGACTCCTCTAACAGCGTCTGCAGAGCCAGGAAGGCAGCCACCTTCCCGTCATTGTTTCCCTGGGTTTCTTGAGGCATCGGCTGTGCGGGTGGGTTGAGAAACTCCAGGAACTCAGAAAACGTCTGCATCCTGGGCCTGGTCTGGCCTCCGCGAGTCCGGGCCCTCGGTTGCTCCAACCTCCACCTGCTGTACCTGCTCAGCTGTGATGTGCCAACCAGACTGTGACCCAGGAGACTCATCACTAAATAGGCCCGCCGGGGTGTGTGTCTCTGGGATGATGGATGTTGTGGGAGATAGCAGTGCCGCAAGCCCGAGGTTTTCAGTGTTTAGGCCCTCCTCCAGGGTGTGGGGCTGCTCAGCGTCCGGAGGGTTGTCCCTGGCCATTTATGGTGGTTGTGGTCTCGCAACCCTCTGGGCGTCCTGGTCCGCAGATTGGGTTGGGGCGGATGGGGCTGCCCGCTGATCGGGCACCCTCTGTTGTGCGGCCCCGGGTGAGGTGGCGGCAGATTCCTGTCTCCGTCTGGAGCCAGACGGCCCTGGTCGTTCGGCATCACGTCCTAGGGAAGAGAATGAGACGGGTTATTTAGATTTGCTCGGCAGGTCGCTGGACGGTCCCAGTGGGCAGGGTGTGAAGGGACAGAGGATGGGGGAGGTATCCCAGTGGGCAGGGTGTGTGAAGGGACAGAGGATGGGGGAGGTATCCCAATGGGCAGGGTGTGTGAAGGGACAGAGGATGGGGGAGCTATCCCAGTGGGCAGGGTGTGTGAAAGGACAGGGGATGGGGGAGGGGGGTGTTTGTCATGCAGGGTTGTCTCACTTGCTGCAGATCCGCCAACCTCGCATAGCGCGACATCCCGGGTAGCAGACCCCCCAACAAGGTCCAGGGCCCTCTGCTCAAAGGTGGTGAGGGGGTGCAGGTTGGGCGAACCCCCTCCAGTCTTGTGCCGCTCACGGTGGTTATGACCGGACTTGGCCTGTTGGGGGAGTGTACATAGGTAGATCATTACAAAACGGCAGGTATCAGCAGTCCGTTCAGATACTGGCACAGTTTGGGGGGTCAAGTTGTCATAAGACGATTGCATCTCTCCTCGGGGCCAGAGCGCTGGGTCTGTGACAACTTTGTGAACCATCCTCAAATAACTCTGCCCCAATCCCCCCCCCCCCCCCCCCCCCCCCCCCCCCCGCCGTGCCAGGGGGGGGGAGGTGGGTGATTAAGTTAAGGGGGATGGATGGTTGTGACCAGGGGGCACCTTCTTGGCACTTACCCTGGCAGCCCTGGTGAGGTCGTGTAGCTTCTTCCGGCACAGCTGAGCGAGGGGCCTGCCCCACAGCACTAACGGCAGCACCCACCTCACGCCAGGCCTGGCATACCGCGCTGGCAGGTTGGCGATGCCCTCTCCGCGGGCGGATGATGCCCCTCCTCTGCTCAACGGCATCGAGCAGTGCCTCTACGTCAGCCTCCACAAACCGAGGAGCAGCTCTCCTCGGCTCCGACATCCTGACCAACAGATTCTGTGGTCGCCCGCGCCTTTTTACGGCGTCACGTGGGCGTGATCGTGTCGTCGCCGCGTTCCGTCGTCATCACGCACGTGATTGACGCGGCCGCGTTACTAGCCCATTTCCCGGAAGTGAATACGTCGGGAAATGGAGCCTTCGCGACCGTCGTAAAACGCGCCCGATTTTTACGACGGTTTTACAATTTTCCGCGGGTGCGGAGAATCTCGCCCGCTGTTTTGAACTTATTATCTCAAAGGGAAATTTTTAAATGTTCAAGTCTGGAAATGAACTTAAAATTGAAGATACGACTACTGCTATCAGAGAGAGTGACAATTTAACTCTGGACTTAACTGAAACATTCTTTGGAGAGCTTAAGGATGAGAAAGTCATAGACATGGAGAGCAATGACAAACTCAGCAAAGTCCTCCTTACTAACCTTTGGGGGCTTGTGCCAAAATTGAGAGATGTCCCACAGACCTGTCAAGCAGCAGCCTGACGTAACAATACCTGAAATGAAATGAAATGAAAATCGCTTATTACACAAGTAGGCTTCAAATGAAGTTACTGTGAAAAGCCCCTAGTCGCCACATTCTGCCGCCTATTCGGGAAGGCTGGTACGGGAATTGAACCGTGCTGCTGGCCTGCCTTGGTCTGCTTTAAAAGCCAGCTCTTTAGCCCTGTGCTAAACCCTCTGGGCCAGAGCGCTGTGAATTCCAGCCCTACTTGACCCAGAGGCGCAACACGGCTGAAGTTAACTATTATTTTAAAATACCTGAGGACTTCGGCTGCCCAACACCGACAGCATCAGGTTTGTAAATTTAAACACAATTAACTTTTTATTAAGAACGGTAACCAAACATATGGAGCCAAGGACCCGGGTTCGATCCCGGCTCCGGGTCACTGTCCCTGTGGAGTTTGCACATTCTCCCCGTGTTATATAGATACATAGAAGATAGGAGCAGGAGGAGGCCTTTTGGCCCTTCAAGCCTCTCCGCCATTTATCACAATCATAGCTGATCATCCAACTCAATAGCCTAATCCTGCTTTCTCCCCATAGCCTTTGATCCCATTCTCCCCAAGTGCTATATCCAGCCGCCTCTTGAATATATTCAAAGTTTTAGCATCAACTACGTCCTGTGGTAATGAATTTCACAGGCTCACCACTCTTTGTGTGAAGAAGTGTCTCCTTATCTCTGTCCGAAATGGTTTACCCTGAATCCTCAGACTAAGACCCCTGGTTCTGGACACACCCATCATTGGTAACATCTTCCCTGCATCTACCCTGTCTAGTCCTGTTTATAATTTTATAAGTCTCTATGAGATCCCCCCTCATTCTTCTGAACTCCAGCGCGAACAATCCCAACCTAGTCAATGTCTCCTCATATGACAGTCCTGCCATCCCTGGAATCAGTCTGGTAAATCTTCACTGCACTCCCTCGAGAGCAAGAACATCCTTCCTCAGAGAAGGAGACCAAAACTGCACACAATACTCTCAAGTGTGGCCTCACCAAGGCCCTGTACAATTGCAGCAACACATCCCTGCTTCTATACTTGAAACCTCTCGCAATGAAGGCCAACATACCATTACCCTTCTTTACCGCCTGCTGCACCTGCACGCTTACCTTCTGTGACTGGTGCACAAGGACACCCAGGTCCCGCTGCACACTCCCCTCTCCCAATTTACAACCATTCAGGTAGTAATCTGCCTTCCTGTTTTTGCTTCCAAAGTGAATAAGCTCACACTTATCCAAATTATACTGCATCTGCCATTAGTTTGCCCACTCGCCCAACCTGTCCAGATCTTGCTGTAGGATTCCTGCATCGTCGTCACAATTCACCATCCCACCTAATTTGGTATCATCTGCAAACTTTGAGATGTTACATTTTGTTCCCTCATGCAAATCATTAATATATATTGTGAATAGCTGGGGTCCCAGCACCGATCCCTGTGGTACCCCACTGGTTACTGCCTGCCAATTTGAAAAGGACCCATTAATCCTTATTCTTTGTTTCCTCTCTACCAACCAGTTTTTTATCCACCTCAATACATTTCCCCCAATCCCATGCACTTTATTTTGCACAATAATCTCTTATTTTTATTTTATTTTTAAAATAAATTTAGAGTACCCAATTATTTTTTCCAATTAAGGGGCAATTTAGAGTGGCCAATCCACCTATCCTGCACATCTTTTGGGTTGTGGGGGTGAAACACACGCAGACACGGGGAGAATGTGCAAACTCCACACGGACAGTGACCCAGGCAATAATCTCTTATGCAGGACTTTGTCGAAATATACCACGTTGACTTGCTCCCCCTTGTCAACTGTGCTGGTTACCTCTTCAAAGAATTACAACAGATTTGTCAAGCATGATTTTCTCTTCATAAATCCATGCTGACTCTGACTAATCCTCCCACTGCTTTCTAAATGTTCGGCTATGAAGTTCTTGATAATGGATTCAAGCATTTTTTCCCACTACCGATGTTAGGCTTATTCCCTGCTTTCTCTCTACCTCCCTTTTTGAATATCGGAGTGACGTGAGCTACCCTCCAATCTGCAGGGCCAGTTCCAGCGTCTATAGATTCCCGGAGGATGATCAGCAATGCATCCACTATTTCCAGAGCCACCTCCTTAAGCACTCTGGGAAGCAGATTCTCAGGCCCTGGGGATTTATCCGCCTTCAATCCCATCAATTTTCCCAGCACCATTTCTCTACTAATGTCGATCTTCCTCAGTTCTTCCCTCTCACTAAACCATTTATTCTCCAACATTTCTGGGATCTGATTTGTGTCCTCATTTGTGAAGACAGAACCAAAGTATGTATTCAATTGCTCAGCTATTTCTTTGTCCCTCATTATGCATTCCCCTGTTTCTGTCTGTAGGGGGCCTACATTTCTCTTTACCAATCTCTTTCTCTTCACATATCTGTAGAAACTCTTAGTGTCAGTCTTTATGTTTCCTGCAAGCTTCCTTTCGTACTGTACTTTCCCCTTCTTAATCAATCCCTTCGCCCTTCTTTGCTGAATTCTAAACTACTCCCAATCCTCAGACCTATTATTTTTCTTGGCCAATCTGTATACTTCTTCCTTGGATCAGATACTATTTCTAATTTCCTTTGTAAGCCATGGATTGGCCCTCTTACCGTCTTTGCTTTTGGGACAGACAGGGATGAACGGTTGCTGTAGTTCCCCCATGCGTTCCTTGAGTGTTTGCCATTGTCTATCCACTGTCATCCCTTTAAGTAACCCTCCCCAATCTATCAAGGTCAAATGTTTGGGTGGATCTCACCCCCACAACCCAAAGCTGTGCAGTGGTGGTGGATTAGCTACGCTAAATTGTCTCTTAATTGGAAAAAAATATTTTTTAGAAAAAGAACAGTAACCAAAATTAAATAACAAATACAATGGGTTAACTACTATCTAATCTCTAACACCATTTAACTCACCCCACCCTCTGCACACACACACGGACAAACAAACACAGAGGGGGAAAGGGGTGTGAAACAATGATGAAAGTAAAAGGATAAGAGTCTTTGTTTTAGATGGACGTCTTCCAGTTAGGTTGCTCTTCAGTCTTGGGTTTAGGTGGGTGCTATCTTTTCTTTCAGCTTGTAATGGTTTTCATTGTAGACGCACGGAAATAGCAGGCAGTCAGCATTTGAGAGAGAGAGGAGCAGTTTCTTCTTTCAGAGTATAGAAGTTTCTGCCTTCGGACAGTAGGCAGCAAAGCAGAGAGAGCTGCCTACCAAGCCAGGGAATCAGCCCTGGTTCAATGAAGAGTGCAGGAGGGCATGCCAGGTGCAACACAAGGCATACCGAAAAATGAGGTGTCGACCTGGTGAAGTTACAAGACAGGACAAACAGCATAAGCAGCAAGTAACAGACAGAGCTAAGAGATTACACAACAAACGCATCAGATCTAAACTCTGCAGTTCCGCCACATCCAGCCATGAATGGTGGTGGACAATGAATCACTGGAGGAGGAGGCTCTGCAAATACTCCCATCCACAATGATAGAGGAACCCAGTGCATCAGTGCAAAAAGATAAGTTTGAAGTATTCGCAATCTTCAGCTAGAAGTGCCGAGCGGATGATCCATCTCGGTCTCCTCCAGAGGTTCCCAGCATCACAGATGTCAGTCTTCAACCAATATGATTCACTCCACATGGCTGAAGGCACTGGATATGCAAAGGCTATGGGTCGTGATAATATTCCGGCAATAGTATGGAAGACTTGTGCTCCAGAACTTGCTGCATCCCCAGCCAAGCTGTTCCAGTACAGCTACAACACTGGCATCTACCCGGCAATGTGGAAAGTTGCCCAGGTGTGTCCTGTACACAAGAAACAAGACAAATCCAAGCCAGCCAATTACCATCCTATCATCCACCTGATACGTTGCCGACATCCTCCCCTCTCCAACCCATATCCCCGAATGCACCCTGTCTTGGACCCCTCGTGGCGGCAGCAATGGGAACTCCACCACCTGCCGCCTAACAAACGCCCTTACCCGCACATATCTGAAGGTGTTCCCCGGGGGGAGACCAAACCTCCTCTCCAGCTCACCCAGACTCGTAAATTTCCCGTCCACAAACAAGTCCCCCATCCTTTTAATGCCTGCCCTGTGCCAACTCAGGAACCCTCCATCCATTCTCCCCGGGATAAACCGGTGGTTCCTGCGTATCGGGGACCACACCAAGGCCCCCACGTCCCCCCTGTGCCGTCTCCATTGCCCCCAAATTTTCAGGGTAGCTGCCACCACCGGACTCGTGGTATACCTTGTTGGAGGAGGCGGCAGCGGCGCCGTCACCAGCGCCTCCAGGCTCGTGCCCACACAGGACGCCATCTCCAACCTCTTCCATGCCGCCCCCTCCCCCTCCATTACCTACTTGCATATCATCGCCACTTTGGCGGCTCAATAATACCCACAGAGGTTAGGCAGCGCCAACCCCCCCCCCCCCCCTATCCCTGCTCTGCTCCAGGAACACCCTTCTCACCCTCAGGGTCTTCTGTGCCCACACAAACCCCATGACGCTCCTGTTGACCCGCCTAAAAAAGGCCTTGGGGATCAGGATAGGGAGGCATTGGAACAAGAACAAAAACCTCGGGAGCACCGTCATTTTGACTGACTGCACCCTTCCCGCCAGGGAGAGTGGCAGCACGTCCCACCTCTTAAACTCCTCCTTCATCTGCTCCACTACCCTCATGAAGTTAAGCTTATGTAAGGCCCCCCAGCTCCTAGCTACCTGTACCCCCAGGTACCTAAAACTCCTCTCCGCCATTTTCAACGGGAGCTCACCAATCCCCCTCTCCTGGTCCCCTGGGTGCACTACGAACAGCTCGCTCTTCCCCATATTGAGTTTGTACCCGGAGAAATCCCCAAACTCCCTAAGGATCCTCATCACCTCCGGCATTCCCCCCACCGGGTCCGCCACATACAACAGCAGGTCATCCGCATATAGCGACAACCGATGCTCCCCGCCCCCGCACTATCCCCCTCCAGTTCCTCGATTCCCTCAGCGCCATGGCCAGGGGTTCAATTGCCAGCGCAAAGAGCAGAGGGGACAGGGGACACCCCTGCCTCGTCCCCCGGTGCAATCGGAAATACTCTGACCTCCTTCTGTTCGTAGCCACACTCGCCACCGGGGCCTCATAAAGCAACCGCACCCACCTGACGAACCCCTCCCCAAACCCGAACCTTTTCAACACCTCCCACAGGAACCCCCATTCCACCCTATCAAAGGCCTTCTCCGCACTCATCGCCGCCACTATCTCCGCCTCCCCTTCCACAGCCGGCATCATTATAACATTCAAAAGCCTTCGTACATTAGCATTCAACTACCTCCCTTTCACAAACCCCGTCTGATCCTCGTGTATGACCTGTGGCACACAGTCCTCTATCCTCGTGGCCAAAATCTTTGCCAGCAACTTTGCATCTACATTTAGGAGTGAGATCGGCCAATATGACCCACACTGTAGGGGATCCTTGTCCCGCTTCAGGATCAAGGAGATCAGCGCCCTAGACATCGTCGGGGGCAGAGCCCCCCCTTCCCATGCCTCGTTGAAGGTCCTGACCAACAGCGGGCCCAGCAGGTCCGAATACTTCTTGTAAAAGTCAACCGGGCCCCGGTGCCTTCCCCGCCTGCATGTTCCCTATCGCTTTGACCAACTCCTCCAGTCCAACCGGCGCCCCCAACCCCACCACCCGCTCCTCCTCCACTCAGAAATCTCAGCCGGTCTAGGAAGCGACCCATCCCTCCCTCCTCCACTGGGGGCTCAGACCGGTGCAGTTCCTCATCAAAGCTCCTAAAGACCCCATTGATACCCACCGCACTTCGTACCGTGCTCCCTGCTCCATCCCTAACTCCACCGATCGCCCTAGCTGCCTCCCGCTTCCGAAGCTGGTGCATCAGCATCTTGCTCGCCTTTTCTCCGTATTCATATACCGCCCTCTGCACCCTCCTCCACCGCGCCTCCACCTCCCTGGTGGTCAGTAAATCAAACTCAGCCTGGAGGCTACGCCACTTCCTCAGCAATCCCTCCTCTGGGGCCTCCGCGTACCTCCTGTCCACCCTCAACATCTCCCCCACCAACCTCTCCCTCTCTCTCCTCTCCCCCCTCTCCTTGTGTGCCCTAAAGGAGATCAGCTCCCCTCTGACCACTGCCTTCAGCGCCTCCCAAACCACCCCAACTTGCACCTCCCCATTATCATTAGTCTAACACTACATCTTTTAGCTATCTTGGAGAACTATACAAGGAACATCACCTGGTACCAGGTAATTACTGAAGTAATTTAGCTAAAATTAGATAGAATCTAAGAAGAAAGAAAATCAACGCGTGCTCAGACTTCAATGGCAAGACTGCTTCCAGACCTGTTACATCAACTCACATGGACAAGTCCAGACCTCATGGAGAAACTGCAGACTCTGAAACACTTCTGGACTTCTGATAAAATTGATGTTAATTGGAAATTTTTTAAGCAGAGATTTCAACTGTACCTCTCTGCCTCAGATTTAGATACAGCTAGTGATAACACAAAACTCGCGTTAATTTTAACAATCACTGGACCACAGGCAATTGAGCTATATAACTCCTTCCAATTCTCCACGAAAGATGATAAAATAAAATTTAGTGTAGTGATTTAAAGATCTGACCTTGGGACTTCCGGTTGCGGCTATGCGGAGCTAAGTCGCACGTTCGGCAACTCCTGCCAGAGACGGACTTTTGGGCTCTTTTTAGGGCCCTCAACGGCATTTGTTCGACGATTCCAGAGTGGGAAGGTGACAGCAATATTTCCCCGGCACTGTATGGATTGGACCAGGAGTGGAGCGGTGAAGGAAGTAAAGTTGGAGCAGCGAAAAGTGCGAGGGAGGAAAACCAAGATGGCGGCGGGTGGAGACCAGGCAGCGTGGGCGCAGTGGTCGCAGGAGCAGCAGGAGTTTCTCCAGCGCTGCTTCACGGAGCTGAAGGTAGAGCTGTTGGAGCCGATGAAGGCTTCAATTGACAAGCTGCTCGAGACCTAGAAGGCCCAAGGGGTGGCGATCCGGGAGGTGCAGCAAAAGGCCTCTGACAACGGGGATGAGATCTTGGGCCTGGCGGTGAAGGTAGAGGCTCACGAGGACATGGAGAATCGGTCGAGGATGAAGAACTTGCGGATCCTGGGTCTCCTGGAGGGGGTGGAGGGGTCGGATGTCGGAGCATACGTGGTCACGATGTTGAACACGCTGATGGGCGCGGGGGCCTTCCCGGGGCCCCTGGAGCTGGAGGGGGCCTATCGAGTCCTGGAGAGGAGGTCCAAGCCCAACGAGCCGCCGCGGGCGGTGCTGGTGCGGTTCCACCGCTTCGTGGACAGGGAGTGTGTCCTAAGGTGGGCAAAGAAAGAGCGGAGCAGCAGGTGGGAGAATGCAGAGGTCCGGATTTATCAGGACTGGCGCGGAGGTGGCCAAGAAGAGGGCCGGGTACAATCGGGCTAAGGCGGCATTGCATTGGAAGGGGGTGAAATTTGGAATGTTGCTGCCGGCGCGACTGTGGGTCACCTCCAAGGACCGCCATCACTACTTCGAGACGCCGGAGGAGGCGTGGACCTTTATCCAGGTCGCAAAGTTGGACTCGGATTGAGGGTCGGTGGCGAGGGGATGTCAAGAGGGGATTGATGTGATTGTTGTGTTTTGGGGGAATGTTCTGTTCTGTTCGGTACTGCTTTTCTTCTTTGTTCTTTTCTGGTTGGTAGTGGTGGTTTGGTGAGAGTGTGGGCGTCGGTGGTTGGAAGGGGGGGCCCCGTTGGGGGGGAAGGGAAAGGGGAGGCCCGAGGTGGGGGAGCTGGGATTAGGCTGTGAAAGGGAGCTGCTCCAGAGGGTGCGGGGCCAGATTGGTGGAAAGCACCGGCTGATCCGGCTGATAACCTGGAATGTGAGAGGACTGAATGGGCCAGTCAAGAGGGCCCATGTGTTCGCGCACCTGAAGGGACTGAAGGCAGATGTGGTCATGCTCCAGGAGACGCACCTGAGGGTGGCAGACCAGGTTAGGCTGAGAAAGGGGTGGATAGGGCAGGTCTTCCATTCGGGGTTGGACGCTAAGAATCGAGGGGTGGCGATTTTGGTGGGGAAGCAGGTGTCGTTTGAGGCACTGAGTATTGTGGCAGACAATGGAGGTAGGTACGTGATGGTGAGTGGCAAGCTGCAGGGATTTCGGGAGGTTTTGGTGAATGTGTATGCCCCGAACTGAGATGATGCCAGATTTATGCGGCACATGTTGAGCCGGATCCCGAACTTGGAGACAGGAGGCTTGATAATGGGGGGGGGGCTTCAACACGGTGCTGGATCCAGCATTGGATCGCTCTCAGTCCAGGACGGGTAGGAGGCCAGCGGCGGTCAAGGTGTTGAGAGGGTTTATGGACCAGATGGGAGGAGTGGACCTATGGAGGTTTGTTAGGCCGCTGGCCAGGGAATTCTCATTCTTTTCCCACGTCCATGGAGCCTACTCCCGGATTGACATTTTCGTGATGAGCAGGGCGCTAATTCCGAGGGTGGAGGACACGGAGTGTTCTGCCAAAGCCATCTCTGACCATGCCCCGTACTGGGTGGACCTTGAGTTGGGGAGGAGAGGGACCAGCGCCCGTTGTGGCGCCTGAGGTGGGGTTGTTGGCAGATGAAGAGGCGAGCGGGCGGAACCGGGGGTGCATAGAAAGATACCTAGAGGTCAACGATAATGGGGAGGTGCAGGTAGAGGTGGTCTGGGAGGCGCTGAAGGCGGTGATCAGGGGAGAGCTAATCTCCATTAGGGCTCACAAGGAGGGGAAGGAGAGGAGAGAAAGGGAGAGGCTGGTGAGGGAGATGGTGTAGCCACCTGGGGTGGCCACTGCCCAACACAAAATGGAAGATTACAAAGAATGCAGGGAAAATGGACATGTTGCAAAAGCAAGCAGCTTGCAAAAGCGCTTGTGTATTCTGACTGCTGCAGAAACCAGACAGCACTGTGAAAAAAAAACAAGTTAGCATACAAATGTGGCGATACCCGGTGATTCCCAGGTACAATGGAAACAAGTTAACTCAAATCGCTACATTGAATAGGAGGCCAGACTTCTCGGCGCCAAGAGAAGTCCAAAACAATAAGCCCCAAGAACCGCCCAGTGATCGAGGGACTGCCCTGTTATTGGGGAAATTCAAATGAATCGATTGGGAAGAGACCCAATCGACTGCAGGTTTATAGAGGGTCCGCCCTGAAGGATGCAAAGCCCCTGGGACCTATAAAAGACAGGTCACACAACTTATTCACTCTCTTGACCAGCTCTCTTAGCCAGCCTCTCCTTGACCAGCCAGCCCTCCTAGCAGAACACCGTTGCAGCAGAAGACCTTGAGAAGGAGAGGCCTGGTCAGCAGCCGCCATCAAGTAAGTGTCATACAATGCACACTACGAGAGTAGACACTCCTGACCCCTTTAGTCCACACTGGCTGGAAGCCTGCGGATCCAGGCCAAAGCTAGAGGCCGTTGTTCCCTGATCCGGCAGTTCCCTTATTCCAGATAAGTATTGGCCTGTTAGTGGTAGGATTAGCTTAGTCTTGTAGTTTTATATGCACAATTAGTAGATAACTGTATTATAATAAACGTTTCTTGTTTGAACTTACTAACTGGTGTATGGAGTTATTGGTCTGAACTTGAACTTGAAACTTGTGGCGGTATCTTAACGATACCTGGCGACTCTAGAGCTAAGGAACGAAACAGAGCCAAATTGAGTATAAAGCACACTCACCCAGAACGAGCAAAAATGGTAAGGGTAGATAGGAGGTACGCAGAGGTCCCCGAGGAGGGACTACTCAAGGAGTGACAAAGCCTCCAGGCCGAGTTCGACCTGTTGACTTCCAAGAAGGCGGAGGTACAGTGGAGGAAGGCGCAAGGGGCGGTGTATGAATATGGGGAGAAGGCTAGCCGGATGCTGGCACACCAGCTTCGGAAGCAGGAGGCAGCGAGGGAGATCGGGGGAGTTAGAGATAAAGGGGGAACACGGTGCGGAGTGCGGTGGGAATAAATGGGGTATATAGAGACTTTTATGAGGGGCTGTATAGGTCGGAGCCCCCGACGGAAGGGGGGGGGGATGCGCTGGTTTCTGGACCGGCTGAGGTTCCCAAGGGGAGAGGAGGGACAGGTGGCGGGGTTTGGGGCACCGGTTGGGTTGGAGGAACTGGCTAAGGGGCTGGGGAGTATGCAGGCGGGGAAGGCACCGGGCCAGATGGGTTCCCGGTGGAATTTTACAGGAAGTATATGGACCTGCTGGGCCCACTACTCGTGAGGACTTTCAATGAGGCGAGGGAGTGGGGGTCCTACCCCCGACGATGTCTAGGGCGTTGATCTCGCTTATCTTGAAGCGGGACAAGGACCCCTTACAGTGTGGGTCGTATGCTCCTCAATGTGGATGCGAAACTGTTAGCGAAGGTGTTGGCTACTAGAATTGAGGACTGTGTCCCGGGGGTCATCCACGAGGACCAGACGGGTTTCGTGAAAGGAAGGCAGCTAAACACCAAAGTGGGGAGGCTCCTAAATGTAATCATGATGCTGGCAGTGGAGGGGGAGGCGGAGATAGTGGCGGCTATGGATGCGGAGAAGGCATTTGATAGGGTGGAGTGGGGGTACCTGTATTGAGGAGGTTCGGGTTCTGTGAGGGGTTCGTCAGTTGGGTTAGGTTACTATATGAAGCCCCCGTGGTGAGTGTGGCCACGAATCGGAGGAGGTCGGAATACTTTTGGCTGTTCCGGGGGACGAGGCAGGGGTGGCCCCTATCCCCCCTGCTATTTGTGTTGGCAATTGAGCCTTTGGCGATGGCTTTGAGGGAGATCTGGAACTGGAGGGGTGTAGGGGGGGGAGGAACACCGGGTATCGCTGTGTGCCGACTATCTGTTATTGTAAGTGGCGGACCTGGTGGGGGGGATGCCGGAGGTGATGCGGATCCTCAGGGAATTTGGGGACTTCTCCGGGTATAAGCTCGACATGGGGAGGAGCGAGCTGTTCATGGTACACCCAGGGGGCCAGGGAAGGGGGATAGATGAGCTTCCACTGAAAAGGGCGGAAAGGAGTTTTAGGTACCTGGAGATCCAGGTAGCCAGGAGCTGGGGGGCCCTACACAAGCTCAACTTGACGAGGCGGGTAGGGTGCAGTCGGTGAAGGTGATGGTGCTCCCAAGGTTCCTTTTTATATTCCAGTGCCTCCCCATCCTGATCCCCAAGGCCTTTTTTAAGCGGGTCAGCAGGAGCATTATGGGGTTTGTGTGGGCGAAGAAGACCCCGAGGGTGAGAAGGGTGTTTGTGGAGCGGAGCAGGGACAAGGGGGGGCTGGTGTTGCCTAATTTATGCGGGTACTACTGGGCTGACCAACGTGGCGATGATACGCAAGTGGGTAATGGAGGGGGAGAGGGCGGCGTGGAAGAGGCTGGAGATGGCATCCTGTGTGGGCACGTGCCTGAGAGCGCTGCTGACGGCACCACTGCTGTTCCCGCCGACAAGGTACA
Organism: Scyliorhinus canicula; assembly: GCF_902713615.1. NCBI lineage: Eukaryota > Metazoa > Chordata > Chondrichthyes > Carcharhiniformes > Scyliorhinidae > Scyliorhinus > Scyliorhinus canicula. The sequence goes on along the minus strand of NC_052146.1, from coordinate 104,084,878 downwards.
CCACAAGTCCAGTGGTGGCGGCGTCCCTCAAAATTTGGGGGCAATGGAGACGCCACAGGGGGGAGGAAGAGGCTTCGGTGTGGTCCCCGATCCGAGAGAACCATCGGTTTGTCCCAGGGAGAATGGATGGGGGGTTCCTGCGCTGGAACAGGGCAGGTATTAGACGGATGGGGGACCTGTTTATAGACGGGACGTTCACGAGTCGTGGGGCATTGGAGGAAAAGTTCGGGCTCCCCCCAGAAATGCCTTCAGGTACATACAGGTAAGGGCGTTCGTAAGATGGCAGGTGATGGGAATTCCCGCTGTTGCCAGCACGCAGGATCCAGGATAGGGTGCTCTCGGGGGCATGGGATGGAGAGGGCAAGGTCTCGACGATTTACCAGGAGATGCAGGAGGAGGAGGAGGCCTCGGTGGAGGAGCTAAAAGGTAAATGGGAGGAGGAGCTTGGGGAGGAGATAGAAGAGGGTATGTGGGCGGATGCCCTGGGTAGGGTAAATTCTTCCTCCTCATACGCCAGGCTTAGCCTGATGCAATTTAAGGTTCTTCACAGGGCACACATGACTGGGGCAAGGCTGAATCAGTTTTTTGGGGTAGAGGACAGATGTACGAGGAGTTTGGGGAGCCCGGCAAACCACGCCCACATGTTCTGGGCGTGCCCAGCGCTGGATGAGCTCTGGAGGGGCGTTGCGAGGACGGTGTCGAAGGTGGTGAACACCCGGGTTAAGCCGAGCTGGGGGCTCGCAATTTTTGGGGTATCGGACAAGCCGGGAGTGCAGGAGGCGTAAGAGACCGGTATTCTGGCCTTTGCGTCCCTGGTAGCCAGGCGGAGGATTCTGTTGCAGTGGAAGGATGCGAGGCCCCCAAGTGTGGAAGCCTGGATCAGCGACATGGCAGGGTTTATTAAATTAGAGAGGGTAAAATTTGCGTTGGGAGGGGGTACTCTGTGTTTACTATTGTATTTATTATCGTTTATTGTTTAATGGGGAGCATGTAGCCTGGGGGGAAATGTGTGATATAGCTATACTCAGTTTATTTACGCGTTTTTTGTTGTTTCTCTTATTTTTGTATGGGAGGTTTGTTTGTTGTTGAAAATATGTGAAAAATTTTGAATAAAAATTATTTATAAAAAAAAGAAAAATCTGACTTTCATTGCAAAGCTCAAATTAATGAAAATTATGAACGATTTGTCTTTCAAACGAGAGTGCAGAACGGAGAATCTGTAGATTGCTTCATTACTGATTTAAGATTAAAGTCACAAACCTGCAACTTCTCAATCCTTTCAGACTCAATGATTAGGGATCAAATCATTTTTGGCATCAAAGATGAAAAGCGAAGAGAACATTTCTTGAGGCAAAAAGATTTAAAATTGAAAGATGCAATTGAAATGTGTAGAGCGAATGAAATATCCAGGAATCAGTCTTCAGATATGCTGATAAAAGAAAAGGGTGTGAAAACACACCTCGGGGTTGACTGCGTTGGATCTGTGGCGCAGTTGAGAAACAAGCGCGTTTCGGACGGCAACCGTACTGTGCATAGTCGTTCTGCACATGCGCACTTCAACAAACTATGTAATTTGGACGAAGACCGTTATGCGTATGGACGCAACCAATTTGCGCATGACGAACGCAACGCCATGACGTGTGGACGTTGTGAACACGCCCACCCACACAGAAAATACCCAGCACATGGAAACATTTTCTCCAAATGTGGCAAACTGAATCACTTTGCTGTCTAGTGGAGATCTGCACTAAAAGGGACACACTTTAAAATATCAAATTCAATGAAGAAACAAATGAATGTTCAGAGTGTTCGTACAAGTGCAGAAACCTCAAAGATGGCTAACCCTAATGTTAATTAAAAAATGCTTATTGTCTTGAAGATTCTATCTTTGTGAGTATTGTTGCGAAATACCAGACAACTGTAAAGAACACTTCCTATCCACAGGTACTGTATCCCATACCATCGATTAACATGGAATCTGAATGGAACACACCATTACAAGTCAATGGTTCCAAGATTGTGTTCAAACTGGACACTAGAGCATCTGCTAATTTAATCAATACTCTTGATTTATCCCAATGTGTCATAGTCTGAAGGTTCACAAAACTGACTGCCAGTTACGTGACTACAATGGTAACACGATTACTTTTTTAGGATCATGCTATCTTTTAGTGACAAACAACGACACTACTATATCTTTGCGGTTCGCGATTGTTGAAGCTAGACATTCATTACTATTAGGTGCACAAGCCTGTGAACACCTTGTGAACACCAACAAAACTCTTCCAGCTGTGCAGGAAGACATTGAAAGCATCCTAGCAAAGTTTTGCTCAGGTATTTGAAGGTATGGGTGCTCTTCCTTTCCAATACAATATTCAACTAAAAGCAAATGCTAAACTAGTGGTACACCCGCCAAGAAGAGTCCCTGCTCCATTGCATGACCGTTTCAAGCAAGAACTGGAACAAATGCAGTACCTTGGGATTATTTCCAAGATCACAGAACCTACAGATTGGGTGAGCTCGATGGTATGCATGAAAAAACCCAATGGTGACCTCAGGATTTGTACTGATCCGAAGGATCTGAATATGAACATGAGACGTGAACACTATTCAATACCGAAATGCGAGGAGATAACTAGTGAAATGGCTAATGCCAAGATATTCTCCAAACTAGATGCTTCCAGAAGTATATGGCAAATGCAACTGGATGACACAAGCAGCAAATTGTGTACATTTAACGCAACGTATGGTCGTTATTGCTTTAAAAGAATGCCATTTGGCATAATCTCAGCATCTGAGATATTCCATCATGCCATGAGAGAAGGCATAAATGGAGTTTGTGTGTATGTTTTTTTTATTTTTTATTTTATTTTTTATTTAGAGTACACAATTCATTTTTTCCAATTAAGAGGCAATTTAGTGTGGCCAATCCACCTACCCTGTACATCTTGGGTTGTGGGGCAAAACCCAAGCAAACACAGGGAGAATGTATAAACTCCACACGGACAGTGACCCAGAGCCGGGATCGAACCTGGGACCTCGGCGCAGTGAGGGCAGCAGGGCTAACCCACTGAGCCACCATGCTGCCCGTTCGCGTGTATGTTGACGACATTATAATATGGTCATCTACTCATGAAGAACACAATGCAAGACTCCTGCAAGTGTGACAGAGAATATGTATATCTATATATACTTTTTTAAAATGTAGAGTTCCCAATTCATTTTTTCCAATTAAGGGGCAATTTAGCTTAATTGGGCCAAGTGCAACTTTGGCATCTCAACGTTAAATTTCTGGGTGACCAAATATTGAAACATGGTGTGCAGATGATGATAAGATTGCTGCTATCCAGAAGATGTCCATCCCAGAAGATAAAAAATCAGTTCTGTGATTCCTTGGTGTAGTGAATTTCTTTTGAAAATTCATCCTCAACCTTGCTTCACGAACAATTGCCTTGCGTCACCACATAAGGAAGAACACATTCATCCCATGGACTGCAGAGCACACAAAAGAATGGCCTGATCTCAAGTCAGCACTGACCACCGCACCTGTCCTTTCTTTCTTTGACCCTGGGCGAAAAATGAAGATTTCCACAGACGTGAGTCAAAATGGAATTCGGCAGTCCTCCTTCAAAAGAAAGATGATGCTTTTTGGAGACCCATTGCATATGCATCCAGATCTATGACCACCACAGAATAACGTTACGTTAAGATCGAGAAAGAGTGTTTAGGCTTGCTTACGGGAATACAGAAATTCCATGACTACGTATCTGGTCTTTCGATGTTCACGGTTGAAACAGATCACCAACCATTAGTTCATCTGAATGATATGACACCAAGACTGCAACGAATTATCATGAAACTACGAAGGGGGCAGCACGGTGGCCTAGTGGTTAGCACAACTGCCTCACGCGCTGAGGTCCCAGGTTCGATCCCGGCTCTGGGTCACTGTCCGTGTGGAGTTTGCACATTCTCCCCGTGTCTGCATGGGTTTCGCCCCCACAACCCAAAAAATGTGCAGAGTCGATGGATTGGCCACACTAAATTGCCCCTTAATTGGAAAAAATAATTGGGTAATCTAAATTTATTTTTTAAAAAATGAAACTACGATGGTACAACTTTCAACTGGTCTAAACTCGAGAGTAAGATCTTACCATTGTCGACGCATTATCTCATGCTACAGAAACAGATGAACAGTAACGTGAGATAGTTCAACCTGTAGAAGCTCAAGTGGAACTTCTAGCTGAAACTCTTCCTGTCTCTGATGAAAAACTCAAGCTCATCAGAGCAGAAATTTAAAAAGATGCAATGTTACAAGGAGTAATCAGCCATATGAAAAAAGGTTGGCCGAAAAGAAACGTATTAGATCTGATATCACTGTCATAGATGGATTTCTACTTCATCTCGATCATCTTGTCATTCCCACAATGCTAACACACATGATCCTCCAGAAGGTTCATGAAGGTCATTTAGAGTGTAAACGTCGAGCAAGACAAGCAGGAGATTGACCTGGAATAAATTCTGACATAGCCAATTTTGCGCTAGAATGTGAGATATGCCAGGAAAATCAGTCAATAGAGAAAAGAGAAACTCACAGTTCATGATCTCGAGAAGACTCTGTGGTCGAGGTGTTGATCTTTTTCATTTTCATGGTCGTGATTATGTATTGATCATTGACTATTTTTCAAACTATCCGGAAGTAATGAAATTGTCTGATTATACTTTGAAATTCGTGATCGAAGCGACTAAAGAAATATTTGTTCATCATGGATACCTTTCAGAGTTATGACAGACAATGGACCTTGCTTTGATAGTAATGATTGGACAGAATTTGCTCGTAACTAGAATTTTATTGATAACATGTCTCGTCCTCTTTATCCACAATCTAATGGCAAGGTTGAAAAAGGCATTCACATTGTGAAACAACTTTTCAAGAAAGCACTTGACTCTGGCTCATATATGTTCTTAGCTTTAGTAAATTATAGGGCTACTCCTCTCTCATTGTTAATGAACAGATTGTTGCACACTTCCGTGTTTACAACTAGCTGATCCTGATCTTCAGCAAGTCCTCGAGAAAATGCAGCATCAAAAGCATCTTCAGGAGAAAAACTACAATGAACATGCAAAATCGATGATTTGATCCAGATGATCTAGTGAGAATTCAGATTCCCACTGAAGGATGGTCTCACTTAGCTAAGGTCATATGCCAAGCAGCACCTCATTTGTATATTGTTAAAGCAACTGATGGTTCTGTTTTTAGAAGAAAGCGACATGCTCTTCTGAGAGCCAAGTCTTCTCAAATTTTATTTCCATTTATTCAGTTTGATGGCAATTTATTACATAATACTACAGGATCTGATGATAAACAAGATGACTTCTGGAAGTCATTGAAAACATCTGCAACTCAATTGACTGGATTGAGGAGATCATCCAGATTCTGAAAGAAACCTGACTTAATTTGTACAGAAACAAACAAATTTTTAAACAAATTTAGACTAACTTTTGGCACACATATCAATGTATCATGTAATATCATTACTCAGATTTTGCTGTTTGTACTGTCTAAACATCTATTAAAAAAAGGGGATGTAATGATATGTATAATCTAAGTAGAGCAAAGGGTTAGCAAGATGATATTCATGTATCTCAACACTGTGATCTGGCAGATATGTCGCACTTTCCCTCTGCTCAGCTGGAATCTTCGATGGCATGCTTCGAATGACACTGCTGGTACACACTAGGCCTGATGCGGTGCCTCCTTCCCACCTCCTCCTCGGTCTGGTGGGCGGCCGACTCCTGTTCCTCTGCAGCCAGGATAAAGGCCTGGTTGGATTCTGATTGCCATTGTCTGCAGGGAGTGAAAGGCAGACATGTTAGCATGGTGCGTACCCCTGTGCCCAACTAGGTCCAATGGGTTACACGGTGGCCCTGGTTTATACAACAGCCATTGTCTCACAAGTGCCCCTCCTCTCCATGTCCCCTCCTCCCCCTTCCCCACACCCATTTGTTCCCCCTGGCACTCTGCCCTCCACAACCCCTGGTCCCATTGGTGCCCAGCACCATGGGGGCCTCTGGCACTGGCACCCATCTCTTCTGCCAGGGGTACCGTTGGCTGGTGCTACCAATGCCAGTGATAGGCTCCATGGCCCCAGGCCAACACCCTCCTGCAGAGGCTATTGTTGCCATTGCCCTAGGGTGGGCCGCAAGCTGCCCCGCCAGTGGGTAGCGGCCGGTTGGGGGGATGGATTTGATGAGGTGTGATGTGGTGTGCGAGGGTGGTGGTGTTGGGGCTGGGATGCAGGGGAGTGATGGGTGTGGGCACCCATATGGCTGGTGTCACTCTGCACACACTCACCGGCCGCGGTGGGCAGTCAGCGGGGTGCCCAGCAAGGTGGTTGCCTTGCAGGCCACAGCAATGGTGGTTCGTGCCTGGGCACCCCAGACCCATAATTTGTTGTTCAAGAACTCCACCAGCTGCTCCATTGACCACTGGGCAGGCAGGGCTGTTCCACCCACTTGGCCTCTGCTATCTTCACCTGTGGCACACCACAAAAATATTCCTGCTACAGCTGCTTGTTCTTGTGGCATTCCTCATCCGCTGATCCATATACCAGCCTCACCAGAGGAGTATTACCTTTTCTGGGCACCCATACATCTCTTACCCTCAAATACCACACCATTCATGTGGTGAAGGAGCAAAAAAATCCACCTTGAGCAGGAGGCACCAAATAAGCAAGCACTCACTCCACGGCCACCACTGGAGGTCACTGCGCATTATCATCTAATGCCTTGTTGAATACCTCAATTGAACCTGCCTCCACACTTCCAGGCAATGCATTCCAGACCCGAAGCACTCATGTGAAGAAGTTTTTTCGTACATCACATTTGCTTCTTTTACAAAACACTTTAATTCTGTGCCTCGTTTTCATCCATTCACGAGCTGAACATTCCATTCACAGGTTGGACATATCTACTATGTCCAACCCGCTCATGATGTTGAACATCTCTGTCAAATCTCCTGTAAACTTCCTCTCTCAAAGGAGAACGGCCCCAACCTCGCCAATCTACCCTCATAACTGAAGTTTCTATATTCTCCCCGTGTCTGCATGGGTCTCAACTCCACAACCCAAAGATGTGCAGGTTAGGTGGATTGACCACGCTAAAATTACCCCATAATAAAAAATTAATTAAAAAACTGAAGTTTCTCACCCCAGGAACCATTCTTGTTCCAGGGGTGAGAACCCTTCTGCACACTCTCCATCTTTCCTATAGTGTGGTGCTCAGAACCGCATAAACACTCCACCTGAGGTCTAACTAGTGTCTTGTTTAAGTTCAATAAAACCTCCTTGCTCTTGTACGCTATGCCCATATTAATAAATCCCAGAATGCTTTTATAACTGTTTTCTCCACCTGTCCTGCCACCTTCAATAATCTCTGCACATATACACCTGATTTCCTCTGGCCCCGCAACCTTTTAAGAATTTTACCCCTTATTTTATATTTGCCGGACATTTCCCATATTTTTTTCCCAGTGTCAGGTTCTGACTGAAACCAGCGTTTAGCTGTCCAGGTTTTGAACCTTTCTGGTGGAAAAAGAAGTGGGTACGGTTTATGCCATAGCTGCGGCAGGGTAGGGCCTGACAAGAGTGGGGCACCCCAATCAGCATCAGCACAGAAAGAACCCCCTGCCACAGCCATGGGGAGGACCAGGGCTCTCCCCCCAACCCCAAACATCAGCATTGTGGGCCTTCACCACCCCCACCCTCCCCCCAGTATCAGCATTGTGGGCTCACACTATTAACTCACCGAGGGGCATAGAAAATGAGAAAATGTGATCGGCCGGAGAGAATGGAGTTTTCGGATTCTTGCAGGATTTTCCTCTGTTCTGACGGCCAATACAGGCTGCAAATCGCCCCATTGCCGGTCCATATTCTTCCGACCAAAATGCATCACCTCCCACTTCTCTGCTTTGAATTTCATCTGCCCACTCCATCACCAAATTGTCCACATTCTTTTGAAGTTTTGCACTGTCCTATTCAGTTTACAGTACTTCCAAGTTTTTTGCGTCATTTGCAAACTTCAAATTTATAAGAAAAATGATGGCAGTGGTTGGCATGCTGCCTCACAGCGCCAGGGACTCTGTTTCGATTCCAGCCTTGGGTGACTGCGTGGAGTTTGCACTTTCTCCCAGTGTCTGCGTGGGTTTCCTCCCACCATCCAAGGATGTTCAGGTTTGGTGGATTAGCTATGCAAAATTGCTCTAGGGTCAAAAGATGAGGTTGGGGGGGGTTTTACCAAGTAACAGGATAGGGTGGGGATTAGGCCAAGGTAGGGTGCTCTTTTGGACAGTAGCTGCAGACGATGGGCTGAATGGTCTCCTTCTGCACTGTAGGAATTCTATGATTCGATTCTAAAAGCAAGTATCCCACTAACGACCCCTGGGGAACACCACTGCACACCTTCCTCCAGCCTGAACAGTATCCATTATGGTCTGCTTCCTGTTTTTTACCCAATTTTGTATCCATGTTGCTACTGTCTCTTTTATTCTACGAACCATAACTTCTCTCATGTCCATTGTTTGGCACTGCCTTTTGAAAGTCCATGAATCAACCCACATTTTTCCATGTGATTACTAGTTTAAAAAAAATTTCAATTAAGGGGAAATTTAGCGTGGCCAATCCCCCTACCTCCACATCTTCAGGTTGTGGGATTTCTGTTTATTTTCCAATGCCTGCCGATTTTCCTGCCAAAAGATTGAAGGAATGATTACCCCATACATATGGGGAGGCAAGGTGGCCAGAGTTAGAAAGGTGCTGCTACAGAGGGAAAGGCAGGCAGTGGATTTGGGTCTTCCAAACCGGATGTATTATTACTGGATGATGAATGTGGAGACGGTGCGGAGCTGGGTCAGGGGGGGGGGGGGGGGGGTTGATTCCCAGTGGGTCAGAATGGAGGAGAGTTTGTGTAGAGGATTGAATGCGCTAACAACAGCACCGCTCTCAATGGCCCCGGGGAAATATCAAGGAGTCGGGTAATAATAGCTTCATTGAGAATTTGGACGCAGTTTTGCCAAATCTTCGGGTTGGGGGCAGGGTCAAGGGAAATGCCGATTCAGGGGAACCACAGATTTGAGCCAGGGAAGTGGGATGGAAATTTTTGGAAATGGAAGAAGGGGATTAAGACATTAAAAGATTTGTTTCTTGGAAGTCGGTTTGCAGGACTGAAGGAGCTGGGAGCGAAGTATGGGCTGGAGCAGGGGGAAAGATTTAGATACATGCAGGTTCGGGATTTTGCCAGAAAGGATAGAGCTTCCCGGTGGAGCTGGCCTCCACATTGCTGGAGGAGGTGCTGAAGACAAGGGGACTGGGGAAGTGGGTAGTGTCAGCAGTTTACATGGCTATTTTGGAAGAGAAGGCACCACTGGAAGGGATCAAAGCAAAGTGGGAGGAAGAGTTGGGAGAGGGGTTCTGGTTTGAGAGTGAACGCCTCCATCTCGTGCACGAGATTGGGGCTGATACAGTGAAGGTGGTATATAGAGCACACCTTACAAGGGCGAGGATGAGCCGGCTTTTTGTGGGGGGTATAAGATATGTGTGAACATTGCAGGGGTGGGGCCGGAAATCACATTCATATGTTTTGGTCCTGTCCAAAGCTGGAGGATTACTGGAAGGAGGTTTTTAGGATAATCTCTAAAGTGGTGCACATGAAACTGAACCCAGGCCCTCAGGAGGTCATATTCAGGGTGTCGGACCAGCCGGGTTTGGAAACTGGTACGAAAGCAGATGTTGTAGCCTTCACCTCGTTGATTGCCCGAAGGCAGATCCTGTTGGGATGAAGGGCAACCTCCCTACCCTGTGCTCTGGTGTGGCGGGGCTACCTGTTGGAATTCTTGACTCAAGAAGGTTAAGTTTGAACTGAGGGGAAGGATGGAGGGTTTCTACAATTCATGGGCGTTATTCATTATGCACTTTCAAGAATTGGATAACATTGAACATTACAACATTAGTGGGGGTGGGGGGAGAACTGTATGTGTTAATAGTGACTATGGGTGATTCTTGATTCCTTTTTGTTATTTGTTTTATGTTAATATGCAGGCAGGTGTTTGGGGGTTGGTGGGAGGATGGGATTGCTGTTGGATTTGGGGATTGACATTATATTTGTTACTGCTTATTGTTGGTGGGTGTAAATTTCAGAGAAAATGTGAAAAAAGGAGAATAAAAATATTTGAAACAAAAATCATTAGGTTGTGGGTGCGAGACCCACACAGACATGGGGAGAATGTGCAAACTCCACAAGGAAGTGTCCCAGATCCTCGGCACCATGAAGAAGCAGTGCTAAGCACTGCATCCTTTTCATTACTAGTTCTATTTTTTCTGGAAGCTTGTCCACCACTGATATTAAACTGACTGGGCTGTAATTGTTAGGGCTAGCTACCTTTGCAGCCTCTTTTGAAAAAAACACCAAGTAGTTCATTTTCAAATAAATCACAACTCAAAAAACCCATACATTCGACTTTTTATTTAAAATATATTTGTGGCCTTACACAAGGTGTAGTCTTAGCACACTGATGACAAAAAGTGCAAAATCTTCTAGAATTTAGCAAAAAAGGTGCCTTTTTCTTTTAAGCACCTTTCTTTGCATGCCAAAATATAAATCTGACAAGCCAATAAAAATTACATTGCTTTTCCACTGTTTAAAATGTGTATAAAATGAAAAGTCCAATTGGCATTTCATGCATATCTGTGGACCAGCTGTTAATTCTAATGGAAAGTCAGTTAAGTGTACTTTAGTTCAGAAACTGTCCTTGTAATTCAATCAATCTACATAATCATTTTTACAACCAATAAAAAGCATAACATAATTTGCTTTGACTGTAGACACTAGGGTTGACAACATTAAATGTCAATAATTCACAGTAAAATTCTTGGCACACTAAAGAGGTACAATAAGGGAAACCATTAGTGGAGTGATTCAAATGAAAGCTTTAGGTACTATGGTGAACTAATCTTCAGCTAGGTTATCAAGTGAGGCACCGCCACCTCAGGAAATAAGAACTTGCAAATGTATAGCACCTTTCACAACCGTAAGTAGTCCCAAAGCACTGTATAGCCAATGAAGTACTTTTGAAGTGTCGTCTTTGGATGCACGTTACTAAAACCATCACAACAATGGGAATGCAGGAAATTAGAGGAACATGTCTTAAAAACCCGTAGGGTACAGCATAACAAACTTAGTGATTAATTTGTCACTCGCTCAAATTATCCTTGAAATCACTGTCATTAAATTTGCAATACAGTCGCCGCTTTAAAAAGCTGCTCACACCGGTCAGAATTTTTACACTCTTAATGACGGTGCTCCTACCACTTTCATTTTTCTGCTGATATGGACATTTGTTGCCCATCCCCAATTGCTCTTGAGAGCAGTTAAGAGTCAACCACCATGCTGTTGATTTTTATGACAATTGCTGACAGATTCATGGTCACCATTACCAAGACTAGCTTTCAATTCTAGATTTTTAAAATAAATTTCATTTATTTATTGACTTCAAATTCCACCAGCTGTTCTGGTGGGACTTGAACTCATGGTCCCTAGAGCACTAGTAGTAGCACTAGTTCAGTGATATTATCACTAAGACATTGTCTCCCCAATTCATTCATTCCTTTTCAGCCCAAAGGCACTATGTGAGACCCGTAGCTGCACAATAAAATAACAGTGCAGCTATCTGAAGTGTTGCAAGTGCTATACTAGACTAGCAACCCAGAGATGGAGTTCAAATCCCACCTGAGCAATAAATCTGAAAAGAAAAATGCAGGAATCAGCAGCTCGGGTAGCAATGTGACATGATGAGTATTTTCAAGCATCTTGTGTTTATGTTTCAGATTTCCAGCATCTTGCATTGCCTCAGTTTTAAAGCAATAAATCTGGTAGCTTTAACTATGAAATTTACTGGAATGATGCAGAAACTCACTGCTTCATTAATGTCTTTTGGCTCTACCCAGCTTGGCTTATACACAATTCTGACAATGCTATGCAGCTAGTTCTAACTGTCCTCTGATGTGGCCGAACAACTAATCCAGTTGCAAAAACAATTGCAAGGAGACTTCCCATCACCTTCTGAGCAGCAATATGTGGTTTTCATAAGTCATTGATATTCCAAATGTAAAACAAAGTATAGAGTACTGGCTTCCGACAGAAAATGGTTGGAATGAAAAAAGGATGAACATTAAGAGTGCCAAGATCACGAGCTATGTAAAGCATCACATCAGCACTATTCATCATTGGGCATTCCACTAGAAGCTTGATCAAAACCAATGGAAACCCCTGCAAGTTCATAGAAATAGGTTTGACAAGTCCTATTTGACACAAGATAACCACAAGATCGCCACAAAAGTGGTGATCGTTAGAAGCGAATTTCACCAAGTACAATGTGAAATGATTTGTTGGTGAGGTTGAAGGAGGGAAAGATACAGATATCTCCTTTAAGGAACAGGAATTAAATAGAAGGACAACAAGAGTTTGAAACAAACCCTATTGTCCATAGAACCAGTTGGGACTCCGCTCCTCCTTCCTTGAGGCAGTGAGGGAAACGCATGATCCTATACTCCACCACACTTCGACACATGTTGCAGTGTTCCTCAAGTCAGACACTGGTGGGAATACTGGTCCTTTAGAAACGTTTTGAGCAACCCTACTCCGTAGCATATGGGCCAAAAGGGAGACTGGATCTGCAACACTAAACATCAGTTAGAGGCAGTGGAATATTTTAATAGGCTCCAAGTAATATCTTTATCATTTATACCACATTTCTAGGTAGCATTTAAGACAACAAGAATTGCAGTTGTGATGAATGCAAAGATCATTTGACATTTTCAATCTCGAGTGTGCAAAGTAACCCGAGTTAATTAGGGAGCGTGGTTATAGTGAAATTCATTAAAGCAAGTAAGAATGGTCCAAAAGAATCTCCTCACAAACCTAGGTATTGCAGTGAAAGTATTTAAAAAATGATACAATATGAACAAGCTTCAATATTGAGCTACCTTGATCCATTAATAGCCCTAGTGTTTACAGTAACCACACATTAAAACAAATGCCAATTTTATGAAAAATATTGACCATTACATCAAAAAGTTTTATTTCTGCAAATTCACTCAAAATATCCTAAAGCACATACTAGTATGGCTGGGGAAAAAACACTGTCAATAATACAATCACTCACACTCTTGCTCTCACAAACAAAAGGTCTGCTGCATTTACACAGGAGTTAATGCTACAGAGCACCCAAGGCATTTGAATGGGCCATCACATAATTTGGTCAGAAGTGTGTCTCCCCCTCCCCCCCCCCCTCCCAAGAGTAAGCTGCTCCACTTGGCTCAGTCTCATGGTCATGGTGCCCCAAAAACTTGGCAGTAATGGGGTGGAGAAAAAAAAAGGAGGTTTGAAACCAGTGCATCAAGTCTACAGTGAGTCTACTGTAGGGCTGCAGTAGCTTAGCTTTACCACCGGATGAAATCTAAAAGGATGATTTCCATCATATGATCCTTTCCTCATTATAAATTACATGCTACTGGGTTGTTGGGTCGGGATGCCAGGCGTTCCTTGTCGTTGAAGAGTATACATTGCACCCAGAAACTGATCAGCAATTCGACCGGCTTCCCTTAATCCACTCAATAAAGCGCCATGAACTGTTGCAGGGTAGTTGCGGATAGTGTGCTCTCCAGCAAAAAAGAGACGAGGAACTGGCTGTAACAAAAAGAAAATGAAATCAGTTTTCCAGACAAATGTATTAAAATAGTAAACACCAACAGCAGTAGTTTATGTTTAATAAGTTTATAGCAATCCATAATTTGAAGTTTAAACAAAACAAACTTCACTTAAGATGCACTTTATCTCGTCTTCTAAAGGTGCAAAGGCTTGTTAGGAAATAATTTACCCTGCATTAGCATTCGATCACATATTTTATATTCTGTACTTCTAGCTATAAAACCCAGCTTTAATCTCTTTTAAAAATAAATTTAGAGTACCCCATTTACTTTTCCAAATAAGTGGCAATTTAATGAAATGAAAATCGCTTATTGTCACAAGTAGGCTTCAAATGAAGTTACTGTGAAAAGCCCCTAGTCGCCACATTCCGGCACCTGTTCAGGGAGGCTGGTACGGGAATTGAACCGTGCTGCTGGCCTGCCTTGGTCTGCTTACAAAGCCAGCGATTTAACCCTGTGCTAAACAGCCCCTTTTCCAATTGAGGGACAATTTAGCGTGGCCAATCCACCTACCCTGCACATCTTTGGGTTGTGGGGGTGAAATCCATGCAAACACAGGGAGAATGTGTAAACTCCACACAGACAGTGCCCTAGTGCCAGGACCTCGCCACCGAGAGACAGCAGTGCTAACCACTGCGCCACCGCGCTGCCCCACTCTTATTTGTTTTTAACATAAAAGTCATGTTTGCTTACTGTCCAATTTAGTGACACCTCCCCATAGTCTAAAGGCTCTCTACCTAATACAGTCAGTGCCTCCTTCCATTAATGTCCTTCCTCGTAGGGCGCATGCGGATTGTTGAGAGTTGGTGGAATCTGTTGCCTTCACTAATTCAGCACAGATTGGGAACCAAACCTGGTATCTGACCATGTAATCTGTTTCCGTGATGTTGCCCGAGGCCAATGGGGAAGTTGCTATAACTAAGGGCGATATTGGGAAGCGTCTTTCCCACAAAACCATCTGACGTACTGATCTGCAGTTAATGTAAATCCAGTGAATTTACAAACCATATGAAGAGTCCAGTTTCTTGTACTTCAGCTTCTATGGACACTACAACACATCAAAGATCTGTAGAGGGACAGGTAGTATTGAGGAAGCTAGGGGGCTGCAGAAGGTCTTGGACAAGCAAGGAGAGTGGGCAATGAAGTGGCAAATGAAGTGTGAGGTTATGCACTTTGGAAGGAGGAATCTAGGCATGGACTATTTTCTAAATGGGGAAATGCTTCGGAAAGCAGAAGCACAAAGGGACTTGGGAGTCCTCGTTCGCGATTCTCTTAAGGTTAATGTGCAGGATCAGTCAGCAGTTAAGAAGGCAAATGCAATGCACTTCTGAGGCTATATAAGGCTCTGGTCAGACCCCATTTGGAGTATTGTGAGCAGTTTCGTGCCCCGTATCTAAGGAAGGATGTGCTGGCCTTAGAAAGAGTCCAGAAGAGGTTCAGAAGAATGATCCCTGGAATCTCTGGGTCTGTACTCATTGGAGTTTAGAAGGATGAGAGGGGATCTTATTGAAATGTACAAGATACTACGAGGCCTGGATAGAGTGGACGTGGAGAGGATGTTTCCACTTGTAGGAAAAACTAGAACCAGAGGACATCATCTCAGATTAAAGGGACAATCCTTTAAAACAGAGATGAGGAGGACTTTTTTCAGCCAGAGGGTGGTGAATCTGTGGAACTCTTTGCCACAGAAGGCTGTGGAGGCCAATTCACCGAGTGTCTTTCAGACAGAGACAGAGATAGATAGGTTCTTGACGGCTATGAAGGATTAAGTTGCACATTTGGTGGCTCCCGCTCTGGTTGGACTTTTGGACCTTTTCCCCTGATTTTCTACCGGACGTGAATTGTAAAACTGATGACAGAGGCAATTGTGTACTGAATTCCCACATCGATGCATGGAGAGAAGGACTAGAAGTGCTCCTAAAGGCAGAAACAGAAAGACAGAAGGCTTGGGCTGAAGCTGCAGCAGGAGACAGCATTGCGGAGGACCGGACCTCTGGTTTTGTCGACCCAGCGGTCAATGGAGCAGCTGATGCAAGTTATTCAGGATGGCTTTACCAAGCAGAAACAGGACTGCCTGGACCAAATAAAAGAGTCAATTGCAGCTGGAGCTTAGATTGGACGCCCAAGATCGGGCGACCCAGAAAGTAGAGGAGGCGCTGGCTGAGCAGGAGGAACATCAAACTGCAGTGGAGTTGGAGGTGGGGATGCTGAGAGACCAGCAGAAGAAGCTCCTGGAGAAGATGGAGGACCTAGAGAATAGGTCCCGCCGGCAGAACTTGAGAATCGTTGGGCTCCCGGAGGGGTCCGAAAGAACAGACGCTGGGGCATACATCGCAGACATGTTTGAGCAGCTGCTGCGGGATGGGGCATTCTCCCGGCCCTTGGATGTGGACAGGGCTCACAGAGCACTCGCGAGGAAGCCGCAAATTGGAGACCCCAACAACACCCCCCCCCCCCCCCCCCCCCCCCGGGCAATGGTGGTGAGATCCACAGGTACTTGGATAAGGAGCACATTCTACAGTGGGCCATGCAGACACGGAGCTGTAAATGGGACAACAGTATCCTGTGGGTCTACCAAGACCAGAGTGTAGAAGTGGCCAGGAGAAGAGCAAGCTTCAACCAGATTAAGAATAAAGAACAAAGAAATTACAGCACAGGAACAGGCCCTTCGGCCCTCCAGCCTTCGCCAATCGAGATCCTTTATCTAAACCTGTTGCCTATTTTCCAAGGATCTACTTCCCTCTGTTCCCCGTCCATTCATATATCTGTCCAGATGCATCTTAAATGATGCTATCGTCTCTACCACCTCCGCTAGCAAAGCATTCCAGGCACCTACCACCCTCTGCGTAAAAAACTTTCCACGCACATCTCCCTTAAACTTTCCCCCTCTCACCTTGAAATCGTGACCCCTTGTAATCGACACCCCCATTCTTGGAAAAAGCTTGTTTCTATCCACCCTGTCCATACCTCTCATAATTTTGTAGACCTCAATCAGGTCTCCCCTCAACCTCTGTCTTTCCAATGAAAACAATCCTAGTCTACTCAACCTTTCTTAGCTTACACCCTCCATACCAGGCAACATCCTGGTGAACCTCCTCTGCACCCTCTCTAAAGCATCCACATCCTTCTGGTAATGTGGCGACCAGAACTGCACGCAGTATTCCAAATGTGGCCCAACTAAAGTCCGATACAACTGTAACATGACCTGCCGACTCTTGTACTCAATACCACGTCCGATGAAGGCAAGCATGCTGCATGCCTACTTGACCACTCTATCGACCTCCGTTCCACCTTCAGGATACAATGGACCTGAACTCCCAGATCTCTCTGTACATCAATTTTCCCCAGGACTCTTCCATTGACTGTATAGTCCGCTCTTGAATTAGATCTTCCAGGGAAGATATCTGATACCCACAAGGTTATGCAGGAGGCGGAGGAGGCATCAGTAGAGGAGCTGAAAGCTAAGTGGGAGGGGGAACTGGGGGAACAGATCGAAGACGGGACATGGGCTGATGCCCTGGAGGGGGTTAATTCTTCCTCCTCGTGTGCGCGGCTTAGCCTCATCCAATTCAAGGTGCTGCACCGGGCCCACATGACTGGGACGAGGATGAGTAGGTTCTTTGGGGGTGAAGACAGGTGTGTCAGGTGCTCGGGGAGTCCAGCGAACCATGCCCATATGTTCTGGGCATGCCCGGCACTGGAGGAGTTCTGGAAGGGGGTGGCGAGGACGGTGTCGAGGGTGGTGGGATCCAGGGTCAAGCCAGGATGGGGACTCGCGATTTTTGGGGTTGGGGTGGAGCCAGGAGTGCAGGAGGCGAAAGAAGCCGGTGTGCTGGCCTTTGCGTCCCTAGTAGCCCGGCGAAGGATCTTGCTACAATGGAAGGATGCGAGGCCCCCAAGCGTGGAGACCTGGATCAATGACATGGCAGGTTTTATTAAGCTAGAGAGGATCAAATTCGCCCTGAGAGGGTCGGTACAAGGGTTCTTTAGGCGGTGGCAACCTTTTCTCGACTTTCTGGCTCAACGATAGGGTACGGGGACAGTAGCAGCAGCAACCCGGGGGTGGGGGGGGGGTGGGGGGGAAGGGGGAGGGAAAAGGTGTGGGAGGGGGGGCGGACGATGACTATGTTTGTTTATTTAATTTAAATTTATTTTTAAGTTCTTCTGTTGTTCATTGGGGTTGGGGGGTGTGGGGGGATGGGATACATGCGTCGATACGGTCTGGGGGTGTTACAGTTATTATGGGTTATTTTGTTGCATTTCATTGTTTGTCGTTACATTTTATATTTTCTGTAAAAAATTCCAATAAAAAATTATATTAAAAAAAAAGAATTAGATCTTCCAAAATGCATCACCTCGCATTTGCCTGGATTGAACTCCATCTGCCATTTCTCTGCCCAACTCTCCAATCTATCTATATTTTGCTGTATTCTCTGACAGTCCGCCTCGCTATCTGCAACTCCACCAATCTTAGTATCATCTGCAAACTTGCTAATCAGACCACCTATACCTTCGTCCAGATCATTTATGTAAATCACAAACAACAGTGGTCCGAGCACGGATCCCTGTGGAACACCACTAGTCACCTTTCTCCATTTTGAGACACTCCCTTCCGCCACTACTCTCTGTCTCCTGTTGCCCAGCCAGTTCTTTATCCATCTAGCTAGTACACCTTGAACCACATACGACTTCACTTTTTCCATCAACCTGCCATGGGAAACTTCATCAAATGCTTTACTGAAGTCCATGTATATGACATCTACAGCCCTTCCCTCATCAATTAACTTTGTCACTTCCTCAAAGAGTTCTATTAGGTTTGTAAGACATGACCTTCCCTGCACAAAACCATGCTGCCTATCACTGATAAGTCTATTTTCTTCCAGATGTGAATAGATCCTATCCCTCAGTATCTTCTCCAACAGTTTGCCTACCACTGACATCAAGCTCACAGGTCTATAATTCCCTGGATTATCCCTGCTACCCTTCTTAAACAAAGGGACAACATTAGCAATTCTCCAGTCCTCCGGGACCTCACCCGTGCTCAAGGATGCTGCAAAGATATCCGTTAAGGCCCCAGCTATTTCGTCCCTCGCTTCCTCAGTAACCTGGGATAGATCCCATCCAGTCCTGGGGACTTGTCCACCTTAATGTCTTTTAGAATACCCAAAACTTCCCCCTTCCGTATGACAACTTGACCTAGAGTATTTAAACATCCATCCCTAGGCTCAACATCCATCATGTCCCTCTCCTTGGTGAATACCGATGCAAAGTACACATTAAGAAGCTCACTCATTTCCTTTGACTCCACGCATAAATTCCCTCTTTTGTCTTTAAGTGGGCCAATCCTTTCTCTAGTTACCCTGTTGCTCCTTATATACGAATAAAAGGCGTTGGGATTTTCCTTAACCCTGTTAGCCAAAGATATTTCATGACCCCTTTTAGCCCTCTTTATTGCGCGTTTGAGATTTGTCCTACTTTCCCGATATTCCTCCAAAGCTTCATCAGTTTTGAGTCGCCTCGATCCTATGTATGCTTCCTTTTTCATCTTCGCTAGTCTCACAATTTCACCCATCATCCATGGTTCTCTAATCTTGCCATTTCTATCTCTCATTTTCACAGGAACATGTCTGTCCTGCACTCTAATCAACCTTTCCTTAAAAGACTCTCACATTTGAAATGTGGATTAACCCTTAAACAGCTGCACCCAATCTACATTACCTAGCTCCTGCCGAATTTTGTTATAGTTGGCCTTTCCCCAATTTAGCACTCTTCCTTTAGGACCACTCTCGTCTTTGTCCATGAGTATTCTAAAACTATGGAATTGTGATCGCTATTCCCGAAGTAATCGCCGACTGAAACGTCAACCACCTGGCCGGGATCATTCCCCAATACCAGGTCCAGTATGGCCCCTTCCCGAGTTGGACTATTTACATACTGCTCTAAAAAACTCTCCTGGATGCTCCTTACAAATTCTGCTCCATCTATGCCTCCAACACTACACGAGTCCCATTCAATTTTGGGGAGTTAAAATCTCCCATCACAACCACCCTATTGCTCCTACATTGTTCTATAATCTGTCAATATATTTATACCTCTACTTCACGCTCGCTTTTGGGAGTAGATCGATCCTTTTTAAGAAAAAGGAGAGGTTAGGACTGACAAGGGAGGGACTTGGGCCAAGGGACAGAGAGGAGGTTGTGGGGCGGAGGTTGCCTGGGGGTCGGTGGAGGCGTGGAGCATGGGCTGGAGGCAGGCCCAAAAAAGGGGGTGGCTGATCGGCGAGGGGAGGGGTGGGGGGCAAATGAGGCCCCAAACTAGGCTGATTACCTGGAATGTTCGAGGGTTAAATGGGCCGGTGGTAGGGGACTGAAGGCGGACGTGGCAATGTTGCAGGAGACGCACCTTAGAGTAACTGACCAGATTAGATTGAGGAAAGGGTGGGTCAGTCAGTCATTCACTTGGGACTAGACTCAAAGACTAGAGTGGTCGGGATCCTGATCAACAAGCGGGTGGTGTTTGAGGCGGTTAGAATAGTCTCGGATGTGGGAGATCGGTACATTATGGTCAGTGGGAAACTGGAGGGGGTGCAGGTGGTATTAGTAAATGTGTATGTGCCAAATTGGGATGATGTGGAGTTTATAAAGAGGATGCTGGGAGATACCGAACCTGGACTCGCACAAATTGGCCATGAGTGGGGACTTCAACACAGTTACTGACCCTGGCTTGGACCGGAAAAGCTCAAAAACGGGCAGGGTGCCAGCAATGGCAAAGGAACTAAAAGGGTTCATGGAGCAGATGGGATGGGGTTTGGATCCATGGAGATTTGGGCAGCCGAGGGTGAAGGAGTTCTCCTTCTACTCACACGTGCATAAAGTATACTCCCGGATTGATTTCTTTATTTTGAGCAGGGCCTTACTGACAGCGTTGGTGGACACGGGGTACTCGGCGATCACAATCTCAGACCATGCTCCGCACTGGGTTGGCCTGCAGGTCAGTAAAGACAGTAACCAGCACCCGCAATGGAGATTAGATGTGGGACTTTTGGCTGACGAAGGGGTGTGCGAGCGGCTGAGGAAATGTATTCAGAACTACCTGCAGGTCAACAACACGGGGGAAATTTCAGCAGTGGTGGTCAGGGAAGCACTGAAGGCGGTAGTCAGAGGGGAGCTGATCTCGATACAGGCCAATAGGGAGAAAGTGGACAGGGCAGAGACAGACTGACAGGTAAAGGACTTACTACAGATCAATAGGAGATATGCGGAGACCCCAGAGGCAGGGCTTTTAAGGGAACGGCGGAGGCTACAGGTCGAGTTCGGCTTGTTAACCACAGGGAGGGCGGTGGAGCAGCTGAGAAAGGAGAGGGGGGCAATCTATGAGCATGGAGAGAAGGCCAGCAGAATGCTTGCACAGCAGCTTAGAGAGAGAGAGGCAGCCAGGGAGATAGGGAAAGTAAATGACAGAGATGGGAACCTGGTTGAAGTTTCAGCAGGAGTGCATAAGACGTTCAGGGATTTCTACAGCAGGCTGTACAGGTCGGAACCCCTACGGGGCAGGAGGGGATGAGGCACTTCTTGGAGGTGCTGAATTTCCCCAAAGGTGGACGGGGAGTTGGTAGAAGGGCTGTTGGCCCCGATTGGGTTGGAAGAGATAGTGGAGTGTCTGAAGGCCATGTAGTCAGGTAAAGCCCCAGGATCAAATGGGTACCCAGTGGAGTTTTATAAAAAGTTCTTTGGTGCCGGTGCTGGTGAGGATGTTCAATGTGGCAAAGGAAAGAGGGGTGTTGCCCCCGACAATGTTACAGGCCACGATTTAGCTGATTCTGAAGCGGGACAAAAACCGGGAGCTGTGTGGGTCCTAGAGGCCGATACCCCCTTGAATGTGGATGCTAAATTGCTGGCCAAAATTTTGTCCTCCTGAATTGAGGGTTGTGTTCCGGACGTTATTGGGGAGGACCAGACGGGGTTTGTAAGGGTAGTCAGTTGGTGGCCAATATAAGAAGGCTATTAAACGTGATCATGATGCCCGATACGGGTGGTGGAGGTAGTGATCGCAATGGATGCAGAAAAGGCTTTCGATCGGGTAGAATGGGATTATCTGTGGGAGGTACTGGGAGGGTTCGGATTTGGGCGGGGCTTTATTGACTGGGTCAGGTTGCTGTACCACGCTCCTGGGAAAGCGTACGGCCTAATAGGGCAACATTGGACTATTTTAGACTACACCGGGTTCGAGACTGGGATGCCCCCGCTCCCCACTGTTGTTCGCGCCAGCTATAGAGCTGTTAGCAATTGCTCAGAGAGCCTCAAGGGGCTGGTCTGGGCCCGGGGAGGGGGTGCACAGAGTATCGCTCTATGCTGACGACCTGCTTCTGTACGTATCGGACCCAATAGAGGGGATGGGAAGAAATCATGAGGATTCTCGGGGAATTTGGCCGGTTTTCAGGGTATAAGCTAAATATGGGGAAAAGTGAGATGTTTGCAATGGAGGCGAGGGGACAGGAGAGGCGATTGGGGGAGCAGCCGTTCAGATTAGTCGGGGAAAGCTTTAGGTACCTTGGCATTCAAGTGGCGTGGGAATGGGACCAGCTGCATAATTTAAATCTGGCAGACTAGTAGACCAAATGAAGGACGATTTTCAGAGATGGGACGCGCTTCCATTATCACTGGCTGGGAGGGTGCAGACGGTGAAGATGACGGTCCTCCCGAGATTTCTGCTTATATTTCAATGCCCCCCATTTTTATTCCACGGTCCATTTTTAAACGGGTCAACAAAGCGTTCACTGCTTTGTGTGGGTGGGCAAGACCCCACGGGTAAGGAAGGTAATGCTTGAGCGGAGTCCGGGGGGGGGGGGGCTGCCGCTGCCAAATTTTAGTAACTATTACTGGGTGGCGAATATAGCCATGATCAAGAAGTGGGTGGTGGGGGGAGGGTTGGCATAGGAGCGTATGGAGACAGCTTCATGCAAGGGCACCAGTTTGGGGCCGTTGGCAACTGCGCCTCTGCCGTTCCCACCGGCACAGTACCCCACCAACCCCGTGGTGGTGGCGGCCCTGAGAGTCTGGGAGCAATGGAGGAGACATGTGGGAGCAGATGGAGTATCGGTCTGGTCCTCAATCTGAAATAATCACCGGTTTACCCCGGGACGTATGGATGGAGGGTTCCGGATATGGCGGAGAGCAGAGACTGAGAGGATGGGGGGGGGGCGGGGGATATGTTTATAGAGGGGAGCTTTCAGAGTACGAAGGCGCTGTAGGAGAAGTTTGGGTTGGCATGGGGAAACAAATTCAGGTACATGCAGGTGCAGGACCTCCTACATAGACAGGTGTTAAACGTCCCACTCCTACCACCAAGGGGGATTCAGGACAGGGTAGTTTCCAGAGGGTGGGTGGAAGAGGGGAGCGTCTGTGACATTTATATGGAACTTATGGGGTCAGAGGAGATGCAGACTGAGGACCTGAAGCGCAAGTGGGAAGAGGAGTTAGGAGGAGAGATAGAGGATGGCCTCTGGGCAGACACGTCGAGTTCCACCACGTTTGTGGTGGAAGACAATGTGCGAAATGTGCAGGAGGACCAGGGATCCATGTCCACATGTTCTGGACATGTCCGAAGCTTAGGGGATTTGGCAGGGGTTTGCAGATGTCAGGTCCATGGTGTTAAAAACAAGGATGGCACTGCGTCCAGAGGTGGCGATTTTTGGGGTGTCAGAAGACCCAGGAATCCAGGGAGGAGAAAGAGGCAGACATTCTAGTGTTTGCTTCCCTGGTAGCCCTGAGACGGATATTATAGCTTGGAGGGACTCAAAGCCCCTGAAGCCGGAGACCTGGCTATCGGACATGGCTAGTTTTCTCTGTTTGGAGAAAATCAAGTTCGCCTTAAGAGGATCACTGATAGGGCACGCCCGGCCGTGGCAACCGTTCGTCGACTTCTTCACGGAAAATTAATCGTCAGCGGGGGGGGGGTTTAGTTTAGCTCAGAGTAGGGGGTTAATAAATGTGGGACTTGTAAGGAAGGGAGACAGCTTTTGCACTATGATTATAGTTTCATGTACATTGGCTATTTTGTTGTTGTTACAATACCAAAAATACTTCAATAAAATATTTATTTAAAAAAATATAAGGGGATGAGGGGTTATGGGGAGAAAGCAGGACAATGGGGATGAGAAAATATCAGCCATGATTGAATGGCAGAGCAGACACAATGGGCCAAGTGGCCTAATTCTGTTCCTATGTCTTATGGTCTTATTCTGTTCAGAGAGAAGTCGTCAAACAGAAGTATGAGCCTACCCATGTTAAGAATCAGTACGCAATTTAATCTTTTGATCTTATGCAATCCAGTTCTCTTTATTTAATTGCCGATGCATCAAAAGACTTTGCCAGGTGAAAACATTGGACAGAATCAGTCAGGATGGCATGGACTTATAAAACTGCCATTCTTATAACCCTACAAGTGTCTTCTAGGGCATGTGTATTTAATCAGTATTTTCCAACAGAGGGAAGTTTATAGTTAATCAGTCATAATGTGCCTCTTCCAGCCATATCCTGCTGCCACATGTCCTCTTGCCAATGTCCAACTTTGCTCAAGTAGCCAGCACTCTCCATTTCCTGCAATCTCCTCCTAGAGCTGAGCAGCTGCAAGATGCAAAAAGAGAACGTGTTGTAGAGAGAGAAAAAAAGAGTAAAGTAAAACGAGTAAGATGGGGGGGGTGAGAAATGGTCAAAATAATTGGATTGGGGAGGGCAGATATATATATATATATATATATATATATTAATTATTTTTCTAACTTAAGTGAAAGAGGAGTCGGGACAATACGTGGGGGTAAAGAGAGCATATGGGATAGAAGCAAGACAGCTAGCCTGCGCGCTCACACAGGGACAGAGAGGCAAGGATCACAACGCAAGTTTTGCAAACATTTGTGTGTTATTGCAAATAAATATTTTAAACATATTTCTTTTGTTTCTTCACAAGATCTGGAGTGCTGTCAAATTTTCTGAAACTTTCTAGATGGGGACAGGCACTCTTAACAATTTTGAGAATGGCCCCAACAAAATTAAATAATTCTCTCTGCGCTGTTCGCTTCAGTTGGACAATCAAGGTGTTACTGTCAGACTGCCAACTGCTCTCCAACAAAAATAATTCAAAGACTGTGAATTCTGACAAAAGTATGGCTTTTCATTTGGGATATTCGCAAACAAATTTCATTTCATTAATTTCACCCCAATCCCCAAGAATGACTTTCGTAAAAACAAAAATCAATTAAAAGGAAAAACACATGATGAACAGCGGATTCCTAATATAGGAGGAAATCAAGCAGCATACAGGTGCAGAGAACGGAAAAAGGAAATAAGGAGGGGAGCGTAAGAGAACATGGGAAAACATTGATGGTAATATTAAAAAGGATCAATTAAAGTATTTTATAAAAATATAAACATAAAAAGGACAGTGAATAAAGATTTAAAAAGATGGTCTTGTAGAAGCACAGGAAGGACTGAGGTATTAAATGTGTGCTTTTCAGGCAAGACCAACTTGTTCCCCATCCCCGATTGCCCTTGACAAGGTGGTGCTGCGCCACCTTCTTGAACCATGAGGCGTAGGTACACCCAAACAGGGCTATGAAGGGAGTTCCATGTTTTTTGACCCTGCGACAGAGTAATAACAGCGGTATAGTTCAACGTCAGGATGGTTTGTGTGACGGAGGGAAATTTGCAGGTGGTGGTGCTTCCACAAGCCTGCTGCTCTCATCCTTCTAGGTGGTAGATGTCACAGGTTTGGAAGGCGCTATTAGAGTAGCCTTGATGAGTTGCAGTGCTATAGATAATTCACACTGCTGCCACTGTGCACCGGTGATGCAGAGACTGAATCTTTAAGGTGGTGGTCAAGAAGGCCGCTTTATCCTGATAGTGTCGCTTTTTGAGCATTTTTGGAGCCGCACTCATCCAGGCAATTGGAGAGTAGATGGTGGACAGGCTTAGGGGAGTCCGGAGGCGAGTTGCTCACCGCAGAATTCACAGCCTTTGACCTGCTCTTGTAGCCACACTATGGCTAGTTCCGTTTCTGGTCGATAGTGTGCCCGAGGGGATTGATGGTGGGGATTTGCCGATGGTAATGTCATTGAATGTCAAGGAGAGATTCTCCTTGTAGGACCTGGTCACCACCTGGCACAAATGCTATTCCAATGGTGCAGCAAAAGGAGGACATAGACGACAAACTGGATAGGATAAAAATAGTAAGAAGTCTTACAACACCAGGTTAAAGTCCAACAGGTTTGTTTCGAATCACTAGCTTTCGGAGCACAGCTCCTTCTTCAGGATTCACTTGGAGGAAGGAGCTGTGCTCTGAAAGCTAGTGATTCGAAACAAACCTGTTGGACTTTAACCTGGTGTTGTAAGACTTCTTACTGTGCCCACCCCAGTCCTACGCCGGCATCTGCACATCAAGGATAAAAATAGAGGAGGTACTTCTGCAGAGTTGAACATGTAAAACCTTGTTCAATAAAAGCAGAGAGAGATAAACCAGCAAGTGCAGATTAGTCAGCTAAACATATACATTCTCTATATATGCCCAATTTTAACCGGATTATGTACCTTACACGAGTCATAAACCACCTTTCTCTACTTGATTCAAATCCTATTCCCTTAATTATTTAGGGAGCTCCAAATATAGATTTTGTTAGCACAATTGAAGCCCAAGGGATTCAAAGGCAACGGTAGAATGGATACAAAATTGATTAAGAGACAGAAAGCAGTGCCGAATGGTCGCTTTTTTTTTAGACTGGCAAGATATATACAGCGATGTCCCCTCGAGTCAACATTAGGACCACAGTTCTTTTTGGTGTATACAGCACAATCTCAAACGGTGCTGATGACACAAAACTCAGAAATTAGTATACAATGAGGAAAATGGTGGCAGACTACTACAGGCGGAAGTGGACACACTGGTCAAATAAACAAACATGGCAGATGAACTTTAATGCAGAGAAGTGTGAAGCAATGAAATTTTAAAAGGACAATGAAGACAAACTAAATGGCACAACTTGACAAAACACACTGTCTCTTAGTTGTTCCTGTTTCTTTTTCAACTTGCTTCATTCCTTTCATAACCAGTCAACTCCACACTATCCTTCCACTTGTGTTAAGCTGGTATGACACATTGACAAGACTGTGAAAGCAGCATACAGGGCCCTTGATTTTATAAATAGATGTGTAAATAACAAAAAAAGGAAGTTAGAAACACTTCTTAAATAATATATGTCATTAATGAACTAGAGCACACTGCCTGAAAGGGTGGTGGAAGCAGGTTCATTAGCAACTTTAAAAATTCTGCAGGACTACGGAGAAATTGCAAGGGAGTGGGACTACTGAATAGCCCTTTCAAAAGCGCAAAGAATCAAATGGCACCCACTGTGCTCTATGATTTAGATTAAGCACGCACAGAATATGCGTCAAGGATTACCTGCAAACTGAATATTCCTTTTGAAATAACTACAGCTTGACATTAGTGCCTTCCACACGTCTGAACGGCAGGTACAACTGGACAACATAATTGTCAATTCAGCTGCAAACTCTTGACAAAATACATTTCCATCTCTTAGCTGCTTCCTTTTCAACTTGCCTCATCCTTTTCATAACCATTCAACTCCACACTATCCTCCCACTTGTCAAGAAAGTAGGTCACACACAGCTCTCCATAGCTTCTGCCACAAACTATGCTCAGACTTGCATCAGGCAAACTGGCATTTCTGCTTTCCATAGTATATAGCCGCTGAATACAAGTTGCATCTCTTTACAAACTGAAAAACACTATCGCAACTGATTGAAGTCACACACTTTGCAGCGGACTGCTCGGCAGATACAAACTTTTTATTTATCGCAATAACTTGAATTTTCTGCCTTAAAGTAGGCTCTGGGTTCACTAGACTGACCTAGGTATGGATTTTCTTACGAGGAGAGGTTGAGTAGGTTGGGGCTGTACTCATTAAAAGTTTAGAAGAATGCAAGGCGACCATATTGACTTATAGGGGGCTCAGAGTAGATGCGGAGAAGTTGTGGGAGAGTCTAGAAAGCATAATCTCAGAGTAATACGTCGCACATTTAAGGTAGATATGAGGAGGAATTTCTTCGCAGAGGGTAGATTTTTTTACATGGGAATGTTGGCATCACAGATTGTTCCAGCATTTATTGCATCAACCACATGTATGTATGGAGTCACATGTAATGACGGCAGATTTCTTTCATTAGGGAACAAGATGAGTTTTTACAACAATCGACAATGGTTTTAGTTCCAGATTTTTACTGAATTCAAATTTCACCATCTGCAGTGTTGGGATTTGAACCTGGGACCCTAGAGTACTCTGGATTACTAGTTCAGTGACAATACCTCCCCTGTGGAATTCTTTACCACAAAGAGCTATAGAGGCTGGTTCGATAACTATGTTCAAGGCTGATAATAGCCAGATTTTTAATCAGTAAGGGAATCAAGGGTTATGAGAATAAGGTAGGTAAGTGGCATTGAGGATCATCAGATGAGTCATGATCTCGATGGGCCGAACGACCTACTTCTCTGCCTATGTCTTATGTGTTTCATTTAAGAGCTTTACACAGATTTGAGAATTAGACGACTTGCGCCAGGAATATAATCAGTAAAGAGATAACATTGATGACATATCCTGCATTGCAAACTGACTTACTGCATTCATATCTGTATGCTACAACAAAAATTGCATTTTATTGTCTAGCGTACATCCCAAGGCATAGTCCCAAATATGCTTCACTGTCAACAGTGATAAACGTGGTACTCCGCCAGTTATATTTTATTGTGGATGGACATTTTTAAATAGATCACTGGCAGCTTTCCATTAGACAAAACAACAATTTCATCAGTCCTTCCAATAGTCTTTATTGAAACCCTACTGACAGAGAGATATTGCGATAGTGACGCAGCAAGTTCATGTCTCAGATACTGATATGTTGCAAATAAATAAGTCGACAATATTAGGAGCAAAAATTTAATATCTCCAGGAATCAAAATGCACATTTCTCCTCAAGCTAATTATTTCACTGTAAAACTGCCGAAGTCCAATTAGAATTTTACCTGAGGAGCACCAGGGATGCTGGGGCCTGGGGTCACTGGTTGCGCCATTAGATCATAATCATTACCAGAAGAACCAGCAGCCACATAGGAGTAGGAACCACGGGCCCATGGATCGGCTCGCCAGCGAGTGACAACAGTTTCCTTCGGCTGCAAGGACAAAGAAAAGTAATTAATTAAGTAACAAACCACCTTTCTACTTCAGAACTAAGGATTATTCAGTGGTTGCGTCTTACGGCCATTCCTCAAGAACATTAATTGAAGCATTCTTTAGAAATTCAATCTTCAAAAATTCCAACTGATCATACAATACAGTGAATGGAGATGGGATGAAAGAGAAGTGAATTTCATGCAAACAATAAAGATGGACTGGGAAATAAACGTTTTATTCCTTTGGGACTTCATCTTCTTGTATATTTTTGATCTTCTTCCCCCCCCCTTAATGGACAGGTTTGTCCCACCAGAATAACAGCTTCATACATTTAAGGTCAACCTTGCCTTCCGAATATAGTTGATGGCAACCCAACCAGCCCTCTCCACAGCTGTCAAGGAACGCAAAAGAGGAAGAGAATTTTTCTACATGCTTGCTCAAAATTTGTTTAATTATAAAACAGACAAGTGTGGCATAGCATATATTTGTCACTGTACATCTCAGTTATTAAAGTTGCTAAACACACAGAACATCTCAAGGGTAACATATTATGAGCAGTCCTCATTAATTAGCCAAAACATCAGGTTGACCTGGTTACAGGAATCAGAGGATAACAGTAACATGCTACAAATGGTAACTATGAATACATTTGATTTGTGATATTTAGCACTGTACGTAAAGGGTGAATTTCACAGTCATTCAGAAAGCTGAAAGAAAATAAATCAGCCAAGGAATCTCATACAAGTTTAATTGAAAGCTTTAAAAATAACACATATCATCAATAATTGTGCCAGTGTTATATTATTCTATAAAAAACTTCAATAAAACTTAATATAACAATTTAAGAATGACATGTTTTACACACTATTCAAAGTCCTGGTTTGTGCTTTTCATACACATCTTTAAAATGTAGAGAATTTTTATATTTTGCTTCAACACACAGCTACATGTCTGAAAATGTCAGGATGGGGAGGAAAATGTTCGACTTGCATTATTCTAGAGTATGGAAGTATTGCGTGGAAAGAACCATGGTTTGTACTAGCATTGGGGAGAGAGCAGAGGAGATTAACTGAATAGACAATTCCAGGGATCTGCAAGGAGAGTTGTGTTTGACAGGAGATACTGTAGTCTGGGGCACATCAGCAATGGATGCTATAACATTGATATTAAGGCTGGTCTCAGAACAAGGTCCCACGCTACTGTTAGACTATATCAGCCATGTTTTAATTTGTAGCACTTTCATAAGGTTACAGATTTGAGCCTCTTTGCACAAAATTAAGCACAACATCTAGACTAACACTTAATTGTATAGTACTGATGGGAGCACTTTTTCAAAAATAAACAGCGACTGTAAAATCAACCCAGCCTGCATATCTTTGGATTGTGGGAGGGAAAACTGAGCACCCGGAGGAAACCCACACAGACACAAGGAGAATGTGCAAACTCCAGTTACCCGAGGCAGAATTGAATCCGGGTCCCTAGCGCTGTGAGGCAGGAGAGCTAACCGTGTCCCACCCCACACACTGTTTTACATTGTCAATCTCATCTGGAATTTAATTCCATGTTATATGCATGGCTGTACATTTTACAGAATGCATTTTTTTTAGCATCACTGAACCTTCATGATGTTGCAGCGTTCAAATCAGTGTTCTTCGGTCTATATAGATCATTTCTATGAAATATAAATCAGTCTTTTTTTAAATAAATGTATTTATTAGGTTTTTTTGAACAAGGCATAATTACGGTTATGTACACAGAATAAGAAACACATATATATACACACTATATATAAACACACATTTAGAGGAGAAGGGCACACCCCAACATAAAAAAAATACAATAACATATGAAATGGAATAACTGGTGGGGTATTGTGCACCAGCTCGACAGCGGTAGCTCTGTACATCTGACAAAATTACCCACACCACGTAAGTAGGCGACTGCCTGGGGGGGCGGGGACTGGGGGGGTGGGGGGGGGGGGGGGGGGGGGGGGGGGGGGTGCAAGCACGCCTTTGGGTGCAGGGGAGAAAATCAGTGTGCGATATTTGGCTGTGCTGTGTTGCTGTCGCCCGCCCTTCTCGGATGGGTCTCACTGCCGTCCCACGCTCCGGCTTCTCCATCTCCAGTTTCCTCGTTCCCCGCTCCTGGAGATGTCATGCAAGTTTTGGCAACCTGTCCCCTCCCTCCGGCTCCCGCTTCCCTGCCCCCCGCCGTCCCCCCCCTCCACGGTTCGCCTCCCTCTCCCTAGGTTTAGCTGTCTTCCACCCCCCCCGCCGTGGTTCGCACCTCCCTCCTCAGGTTTAGCCGTTTTCCGCCCCCTCCTCCCTCCCAGTCCACATCTCCCCTACATGCCCCGGCTACCTTCCCCCGACTCACGACCATTTCCCCCTGATTCTTGGCCACCCGGCCACAAACAAGTCCCGGAACAGTTGCATGAATGTCTCCCACGTTCTGTGGAAGCCGTCGTCTGACCCTCGGATGGCGAATTTGATTTTCTCTATTTGGAGAGATTCCGAGAGGTCGGACAGTCAGTCTGCAGCTCTGGGTGGTGCTGCTGACCGGCAGCCAAACAGGATTCTACGGCGGGCGATCAGGGAGGCAAAGGCAAGGGCGTCTGCCCTCCTCCCCAGGAATAGATCTGGCTGGTCTGAAACCCCGAAGATCGCCACTATCGGACATGGCTCCACCGTCACCACTTTGGACATGGCCTCAAAGAAGGCTGTCCAGTACTCCACAAGTCTGGGACAAGACCAGAACATGTGGGCGTGTTTGGCCGGGCCTCTTTGGCACCGTTCACATCTGTCCTCCACCTCCGGGAAGAACCTACTCATACGGGTTCTTGTTAAGTGGGCTCTATGTACCACTTTTAGTTGCGTTAGGCTGAGACTTGTGCACGTGGAGGTGGAGTTGACCCTATGTAGTGCCTCGCTCCAGAGTCCCCACCCTATCTCAATCCCCAGGTCCTCCTCCCATTTCTTTCTTGTTGCATCCAGTACGGTGTCGGCCCTTTCTACCAGTCGGTCATACATGTCGCGGCAGTTTCCTTTATCTAGGATACTTGCGTCTAGTAGGTCTTCCAGTAGTGTCTGTCGTGGCAGTTGGGTGGTACATCCTTGTCTCCTTTTGTAAGAAGTTTTTGAGCTGCAGATACCGTAGTTCGTTCCCCCTGGCTAGCCGAAATTTCTCTAAGTTCATCCAGTGTAGCAATCCTGCCATCAGTGTATAGGTCCCTGACTGTCAGTGTCCCCCCGTCCTGCCTCCACCTTTTGAAGGTGGCGTCAGTCAGTGCTGGTGTGAACCTATGGTTGTTGCAGATGGGAGCTTTGTCTGACATTTTGATCAGGCCAAATTGCTGCGACAGTTGGTTCCAGGATTGGAGGGTGGCTGCCACCACTGGGCTGCTGGAGTGTTTTTTGGGTGGGGATGGGAGTGCTGCCGTGGCGAGGGCCCGGAGGGAGGTCCCCACGCAGGAGGCTTCCTCCGCACGCACCCACTCGGCTTCTGGATCCATCCCCTTACACGCTCGGCTGTTGCCGCCCAGTGGCAGAATTGTAGGTTTGGGAGGGCTAGCACCCCCTGGATTTTGTTTTTTGTAGGACCTTCTTTGGGATCCTAGCATTTTTACCCCCCCCCCCCCCCCCCCCCATACGAATGCCATGATTAGTTTGTCCAGTGCTTTGAAAAAGACCTTGGGGATGTAGATCGGAATGGATCTAAACAGGAAGAGGAACCTGGGCAGTACGTTCATTTTGATCGTCTGGACTCTCCCCGCGAGGGTGAGTGGGAGTGTGTTCCATCTTTGCAAGTCCTTTTTTACTTCCTCCGTCAGACTGGTGAGGTTCTATTTGTGGATCCCTTTCCAGTCATGGGCTATTTGGATCCCCAGGTAGCGGAATTTGTGTCAGGCTTGTTTGAACGGCAGCCCCTTTAGTGCTGCCCCCCCTCCCCCCTCCCTCTTCCCCCTTGCGGGTGTACTGGGAAGATCTCGCTTTTGCTCATGTTGAGTTTGTAGCCCGAGAAGGCTCCAAACTCTTTCAGAAGCGCAATGATTCCGTCCATGCTGCTCTGTGGGTCCGAGATGTAGAGGAGCAGGTCATCTGCACAGAGTGAGACTCTGTGCTCTCTGCCTCCCCTTCGGATCCCCCTCCAATTCTTTGCTGCCCTGAGCACGATTGCTAGCGGTTCGATTGCTAGTGCGACATATAAATCAGTCTTTGTGGAACTTCTGGAACGGTGTAGAAAAACACTGTACTCTGCATGCAGGGCAAGTGAATTGGCCAAGCTAAATTGCAAAACCAATTTGAAAAACTATTCCTTGAAAAACATATGCCCTGTTGACTTTTGAAAAGAGGATGACTCCTCTTAGTAAAGTTGTTCTAATATTGGTTAATTTAAATCTTATGAACTCCTGGGCTAATGCCTAGTCAATTACAGCCCCACTTGACCCAGAGTCGCAACACAATTGAAATGAACAAATGATGGTTGTCTTCCAGCAAACTTCCTTCAGTCTAGGCCTTTCAGATCAAGGATTCTGTTTTCAATTTGTGATAGATTTCATGAGAGAAAGAAAGAGAACAAACGAGAGCAAAAACGAGAAAAAGAGGGGGGGAAAGAGAGAGAGAGAGAGAGAGAGAGAGAGAGAGAGAGAGAGAGTGAGAGAGTGAGAGTGAGAGTGAGTGAGAGAGAGTGTACTTCCGCGGTACTTCCCATGATAATTTAGCAGTACCACTATGTGATGAACAACATCCATTCCTCACCCGCACGCAGGCCAGTGAGGACATGTCCACTTCCTCATCAAAACTCCATTCTTAATACTCTGGAACCACCACAGCCTTAACCGCTGTGAGAGCTTACTGTACTAATTTATGTACGTCTGGATTTGCTTCCTTGGCCTCCGTTAATGAAGTTCTACCAAACACTTCCTCGGAATTATCCTCAGTCTTGAGGATAGTTTCGGCTGCTCTACCATCTGATTGTGGTGCACTTTTAATCTCTGGTGATGAACTTAATTTAGTCATTGCCCTGGTCACCACGCAAGACTGGAAAATATCTGGAAATTGAGCCTGCAACTGTTCTGTCTCTGTATCTTCCCTCGGACCCTCTGTAATCATGAGTGAAGCTATAACCTTCACTCCTGTCAAATCATTCCCCAAAAGTAAGTCTACTCTATCCGCTGGTAATTTCTTAACCCCTCCAATAACTACTGGACCCAACAATAAATCATACTCCCATTATAGAAAATGGAACTGGGATATTACCAACTCTTTCCAAGTTTTACATATGCACCATAGAAAGCATCCTATTTGGCTGCATCACAGCCCGGTGAGGCAACTGTTCGGCCCAAGACCGCAAGTAACTTCAGAGAGTCATGAACACAGCCCAGTCCATCACATAAACCTGCCTCCCATCCATTGACTCCATCTACACCTCCCGCTGCCTGGGGAAAGCAGGCGGCATAATCAAAGACCATTCCCACCCGGCTTACTAACTCTTCCAACTTCTTCCATTGGGCAGGAGATTCAAAAGTCTGAGAACACGCACGAACAGACTCAAAAACAGCTCCTTCCCCACTGTTACCAGACTCCTAAACAACCCTCTTATGGACTGACCTGATTTAACACTACACCCTGTATGCTTCACCCGATGCCAGTGTTTATGTAGTTACATTGTGTACCTTGTGTTGCCCTATTATATATTTCCTTTATTTTGTTTTCATGTACTGAATGATCTGTTGAGCTGCTCGCAGAAAAATACTTTTCACTGTCCCTCGGTACACGTGATAATAAACAAAATCCAAATCCAAATATAATCTCCACTTATCCCATTCACTAATAACCTAGATTTCATTGAGATCTCTGGTGGAAAACAAATCCCTTTCCAGTAAGAGAGTTTGCATAGCACCTGTGTCCCTTAAAATAGTTATGGGTTGAGCTACATTGTTTGATGAAAATGGAGTAATCTTCCTCTTAGAGAAGAATCCTGCATATCTCTCATCCAACTCATTCATCATACCTGCTCCCACATCAGTGTTTATATGTGCTCCCACATCAGGATTTATCTCAGGTCTCCCAGTTCCAGTTAGAGCTACAGTTTGCCCTGAAGTATTCTCCACTTTTGTTCCCTTTTCAGGTTACTCCTTATGAACCCCAACAAGTCCCATGAACGTTCCTCACAACTTCCAATGTGCTGAACAAACGTGTCCTACTTTACTACAGTATCCTTTAGAGAATTATGTGGATGACGGAACAAAGGTTTAAATTCATGTATCAGCTCATAATCGTCAGCCATTATTGCTGCTTGCCTCATGGTCATCACCCTTTGGTCTTGAACACGGGTTAGTTCAGAAGCTAGATTGGGCGGCATGGTGTTGCAGTGGTCAACACTGCTGCCTCACAGCGCCAAGGACCTAGATTTGATCCCGGCCCCGGGTCGCCACCCGTGTGGAGTTTGCACATCCTCCCTGTGTTTGCGTGGGTGTCACCCCCACAACACAAAGATCTGCAGAGGAGGCGTCTTGGCCACGCTAAATTTCCCCTTAGAATTAGATACTGAAAAAAAAAATCACAGAAGGTGGAAAATTCTTCTAAGAGAATGACACCTCAGAGCCTCGTAGGTAGTTTCAACTCCCAATGCTCTTCCAAACCATTACAATTGTTCTGCCTAACCCTTTCAAATTCAGCATAAATCTGTCCTGGCTGCCTCCTTTCTGAAGCTTTTGCATATATGCCTCGGAACTAATTCATGTGCACCCAGAATAGCCTTTTTCAACACGTCATAATCCTTAGACACCCCTTCTGACAGGGAAGCATACACTTTCTGTACCCGCCCAGCAATTTGCTTTGCATGGGTAATGTCCACTTTTATTTTGGCCACTCCATTTGGGTTGCTATTTTCTCAAATGCCCTAAAAAATATTTCTACTTCATGTTTTGAAATTTTAGGAGGGAAAACGTAAACATATGGCCACTGGGTTCCATTCTAGGATTCAGCTCCCCTCTAGCTGTTGGCAGCTCCTTTTTAATTTCTAGTGCCTCAAGCTGGAACTCTCACTCTCTTTTGCTTTTTTCTCTCTATAATTCCAAACTCATTTCAATTCCCATTTGAAAAGTTCTTTCACTTTCTTTTGCTGCATTTCCATTTCATAGAAAAGAATCACAGAATCCCAAAAGTCTAGGAGGCCATTCGGCCCATCAAGTTTGTACCAACCCTCCGAAAGAGCCCACGCCCCTGCCTAATCCCCGACTCACCTTTTGGTCACGAAGTAGCAATTTAGCATGGCCAATCCACCTAGCCTGCAGACCGTTGGACTGTGAGGGGAAACTGGAGCATCCGGAGGAAATCGACAGACATGGGGAGAATGTGCAAATTTCACAGACAGTCACCCAAGGCTGGAATTGAACCTGGTGTTGAGAGATAGCAGCGCTACCCACCGATTTATTTTTCTATTCTTTTTAATTCCCTCTCATGCTCGAACTGCAATCGAATTTCCTCCAGTTCGATTTCCCCACCAGAAAATGTATTTGATGCTACACTACTTTGTGGGCTCTCCTGTGTTTCTAGCATCTCGTTCAACTTCAAATGATGAGCAATCGCTTTAATTGTCTCTACCTTCCTGACTTTATCTGGTATCTCTTTTTAATTCACCTGCCAATTTTCTTAGCTTGACATTTTGAAGCCCTTTTAAGTAAAAAAAAAGGCAACTTACATCTGAAGAAAAACTGTAGCAGTTTGCAGAGCTATTCTGGCATACCGCTACAAACCTGGGGTCTCCTTTTAATTTATGCTGCAAGCCAAACATCGCTGTCTCCCATTGCAAAGATCCAAAATCCACAAGTTACGTAACAATCCCCTGGGCTAGTGCACGGTCAATTCCAACCCCACTTGACCCAGAGTCACAATACAACGTAAACTTAACAAATACTTCTTAGAAAAACACCCTTGGCAGCCGGTAACTAGTTACCAGGTTTGTAGATTTAAACAATAATAACTATAATTAAATATGCAGAAAATGCAACTCATTAACTATTACCCAATTCTGACCACCCACCTGCTCCAACTCAACCCATCCTCTATACACACACACACAAACACAGAGGGGGAAAAAAAAAGAGTGCTGTAACACCTTCCTTCAGTCTCTTTCGAAGTTTCTACTTTCAGTCTGTAATGATAGGATCGGATGATCCTTTCCTTGGGACTCTGTAAACCATCCCACTCGGATAGGACCCAATTACTGCCCGTTGTCGGGCAGAATACGGCCTTTTGCTAATTTATTGGCCACCGGCCAACCAATCATACCAAATCCCTCAATCTCTCTCGGCTGCCAGGAAGTCTGAGTTCTGTCATTCAAAAGCTAGCGCAGTGCACTATTTTGTAACTTTTGAGCTCCTCAATTCCTCTGCTCAGTATACGTCCATTAAACATCCATGGATCAAAAAATGCTAATGGCAAAAGAAATGGGAAATAGCGGAACAAGGGAATCAACAGGACAGGCCAATTCCATGCTATATATATGGCTGTACATTTTGCACAGAATGCATTTTTTTTTATTGTCACTGAACCTTCATGAAGTTGCGGGGGTCTAATCTGTATTCTACAGTCTATACAGAACGTTTGAAAATAAATTAGTCTTTGTGCAACTTCTGGAACTGTGCAGAAAAACCTACTTAAAAATATACAGCCTTTTTACATGCAATAACTTTTGAAAAGAGGATGACCCCTCTTAGAAAAGCTGTTCTCATATTGGTTGATCTAAATCTCAACAGGCCAGAAGTAATGCATAGTGTTTCAAAAACGGGGCATACACGCTAATGCGTAACAGATGACCCTAACTGTAACACCCCACACCTATGAATAGCTTGGTTCAGAAGTAATGATATTCAGTAATAATGATGGTCCACATTCTTCTCACATGGATTTCAAAAGACAGTCAAATTTTAACATACATGGATTAACAGCAATAATTAAGCTAATTACTAAGGCATGGCTAAATTTTAACCAGGTTTAACCAATGATTAGCAAATCATAACATGGTTGATTTACTCAAATTTCCTGCCAACGGTTGAACCTAATGTTGGTCAGCACAATTACAATCAATTTGTTTTGCCATGCATAACCACAGCAATGGAAACAGCTACCCCTGTTATCCTGACAAACAGAGAGCAATGATGGATCAGTACAGAGGATTGCAAACATGTTTCAAATGTATGCTATGCTCCCTCCCTCACATTAAAATGAGTGCATTATTACAAAAGGTACAAAGGTGTGGCATATAGACAATGTCCCCTGTAGGCTGTGTAGCAACCAAAACGCCCCCCCCCCCCCCCCCCCCACACAGCTGGTTTCTTCAAGTTATTGTGCACATGCAAGTGTGCAAAAAAGGATAAATCTGCCGCAGACTTACATAAATCACAAGTGGACTCAAATAGGAGGGAAGATTGCATATGCATAGTGAAAATATTAGAGTGGATAGACTGGACGTTTTTGCAACTACAATTAGACAGGGCACCTAAATAATGTTGCTAAGATGTGAGAGGGAAGGGAACGGGCAGCGTGCTACATCATATTTAATAGCAGTGATTGCAGTTCTACCCAGTAGGGTGAGCAGCCACCAATGTGTGGATCCAATTTGGGGAGACACATTTCAAAAATTTGCATGGCGTAGATAGACAACATTGCAGAGTGAGAATAAATGACTCTTCCTGTCACCTGAAAAAAGTGACACAAAATAGCTACTTTACAGTAGCTCATAATCCTATATTCATGCTGCAGAAGCAGTTTCCGACTAGAAATTCCCACATTGGTGAAGAATAAGTCGCTGAATGTTTTGAGGGTGCCCCTGCAGAGACATAGGAGTATCTAACAAGCGATGGAACTTTATGCCAATGTTCAGCATACTTTGAAACCCCGTTCCTCGCTGTTTGATAAGATTTTCAGTCTTGACCAAAATGGTGAAAACTTCCACAGGAGAATACAGCAGC
Organism: Scyliorhinus canicula; assembly: GCF_902713615.1. Classification (NCBI taxonomy): domain Eukaryota; kingdom Metazoa; phylum Chordata; class Chondrichthyes; order Carcharhiniformes; family Scyliorhinidae; genus Scyliorhinus; species Scyliorhinus canicula. Next base: position 104,045,910 of record NC_052146.1, on the reverse strand, counting down.
AGACCTGATGACAAAAAATATATATACACTGATAAATATACATTGTGATAAGATTTCCAGGTGGCATTTTAATAGATTTACCAAAGCGGATGTAACAGTAGACTATTCTACGTAGAACTATTTATGAATTAATGTCCACTCACCAGTGATCTGGACCCTGGGGTAGATGCGTGGACTTCAGGAATATTTTCCAATCTTTTCCTCCAGCCATAAGAGATTCATTTTCATGCCAAAATGAAATGTTTTGAGTAAAACATTTTGCTTTATTTTGGCTTGCCCTTTCATCATGTGTGGTTTGATAAAACTTGACACTTTATTCACGCATCTTAAATTATCCAGCATTTGTCCTTCTTTCTGGTCGCGATGTAGCTATTGTCAACAAAGAAATTTAACACCTGGCTGAATGGTTGACACAATGCAGAAGTTTTGACTGGAAGTAACTTGTTCATCATGGTTTCCTTCCAAATTGCAGTTAGGGCAGAAACACAAGACTTTGTGCTGGTTATCATGCATCTGAATAAGCAAAGGATCTTATTGGGGCTGCTGTATTTAAAATACGGCAACCACCTTTTAATGAGGTGTCTTAGGGTACCATTTGTTGGCAGCTCTCAGGGCTGTGGGTTTATTGCTAAAGGGTTTTTGACAGTTGTAACTTTAATTATCAGTCCCGCTCAGTTACAAAACAAAAAATCAGTTCCCGCCCTTCTACAAAAATCATCTTTCCCCTCACCCCTTGCTGGGTTCTCTCCCCCCCCCCCCCCCCCCCACCCCCTTGCTGGGGTCTCTCTCACCCCCCCCCCCCTTGCTATTTCCTCGGAAATTAACACCAGAATTAATAAAGCATCAAAATATTTATACTGCAGTATGTTACAAAGTCTGAAGTTATGTTTAAAAACAGTCAAGCTGAAGTTTCAAAGCCCTCCTTTCTGTCTTTTCAGCCAGCCCACCCCACACCACCTTTCCACCGAGAAAGACACATTAGAAAATTAAATCACATCAAGCAATCTTAGCATCTTTATACCTGTGGTACTGCACTGCTGCCAAATATTCCTTTCAGGATGGCTAGACAGCGACCGACAATGACATCATCACTAATGTTCTCCATTATCCCGGCAGCCTCTCCAGCCACGAGAGCCAAAAGGATTGGTGCTGGTAATGGACAAATTAACAATGAAAAGAATTGCAACCACATGCCCGTGGTTACTCAAAGCAAGTTCCATATTTTATGCAACTACAGAGCAACTGCAGCATTCGTGGATTTAATATGTGTCCAACTATTTAACTTTAGTCTAATTAACAATATACATTTCCAGGAAAAGGGAATCAAAGCGGGCATAATAGGGCCAGAAAGCAGAAGATGGATCCAAATGTGTCTGGAAATGTTGAACATTAAAAGAAGCATGTTTTATTCCCAAGAGTGTTGATTTAGAATGTAAATAAGCAGAGACAATTGGTCACATTGAAAAACAAAGCTCTTGTTGCTGTTGGACTGTAGCTACAGATGTTTTAGTATTAACAAACATTATTTTACATCAACTGAAGCTCTGCCACAACACAATATGCGGAACATGATTCGTAAAACCATTTATAAAATGCAGCATCTAGTTGGGATAGTCAGAGAACTTTATAAGTAATGAACCACATATTTAAATAGCATTGCACAGAAATTGGAGGACTGAAATGATCATCGCACTGTATCAAAGGAGAAACTCAAAGGTGCAGCTGCTTAATAATTGCTACCGTCTAAATTAAAGCCCAGATCAAGCAGGATTAGGGACTGCAACAGAAACATCATAGGGTAATTACTGGGAGGGTATGGGGAACTAAAATTGTGACTACAAAGTGTAGGCATGTCTTATCTTGCTCAGCAGAACATAACCTTTACCAGCAAATTCAAGCATGGATCCCATTCTCTGTGGGGCCACGTTTGAAGATTTACATTAATTGTTCCTGCTCCACTGCAATCCCATGCACTCGCCCACACACAAAAAAAATCAGTTGTGATGTTATGCATAAATTACTTTAAAGAAAATGTTAAAACTGATCATAAACTGCGATTGTTAAATAAATTAAAATTATTCCAAAGTATTAAAAAAATAAGGATAATTGTGATCAATTATTTCAAATTAAGCATTAGCAAAGGAAGCAATGGTTAGATTTTACTGGCTCACTCCTGGGATTTGTTTCTGGTGTCCGACTGATCCTGCTAAAACCATGATTCCATTAATTTTTACTGTACATACAGAACATTAGAGTATCCAATTCTTTTTTTTCCCAATTAAGGAATAAATTAACATGGTCAAATCACTTACCCTGCGCATCTTTTTGGGTTGTGGGGGTGGGACCTACGCAGACACGGGGAGAATGTGTATACTCCACACGGACAGTGACCCAGGGCCAGATCAAACCCGGGTGCTTGGCGCCGTAAAGCAGCAGTGCTGATCTACTGTGCTGCCCCAGAACATTAATGTATCAAGTGCAAGAACCATAATTTCAAAAAGATAATTTATTTTAGTTTTAATACTTCATATCAGACAACATAGAGAAGATTCTTTTCAGTCTGAGGGGAGAAAAAGTAGCAAAACAATTGCTTTTACTGAGCTGGACTGAAAATTTGGTAAATTTGCTTTTGAAATTTAAATCATTTTGTGGTTCTTAATGAAAATAAAACAAATTAAATTACCAAAAGTTAGATTAAGTTCTACAGCAGGTAAAAAGATGGAATTTATTTCCCTTGGAAAACATTTAACAACAGATGTTTATAGAAAAATATTGAAAAGATTCTGGAACTTGCCTAGATTACGTAAAGAAGCAGTCTGCCATAAAGTAATTATTTAACTTGTTGCAGGGGAGATCCATGTAGCCAATGGATGTCTAGAATCCAAAACCCTGCTTTGACAGCAAATACAGCAAACCCTAGGTGCATTCATGAAGCCACTTGCAATACATTTACCATGAGTGGAATTTAGGTTTGGGGATTGAATTTAAACAGGAGATTGGTGCTAGCAGGGTGTGCACCAGGCCAACATATAGATGATTGCCTTGTCATGCAAAAGGAACTTATAACAGAGATTCCATGTAATTGAAAACATAAAATTTATGTAATTTGATCTTACATAGTTGAGAACATTTTTACTGATTCTACCCCTCTGTCCAGCATTGACCGGAGCTACATTTTGAATTACAACTTCAAATAATATGCATTTGACACGGAGCTGCATGGACTCCATCTCTTAAAATATTTATTCAAAATGATGCTTAAAATGGATTTTGCTGGTGGGTGAAATGCCATGGGGGCAAACATTCCAGGAATTATTTTGAATAATCTGCAGGTCTGCTGGGCATGAAAACTTGAAGACTGAGCCATAAATGTCAGATTTTGCAATGCTTAACGTTTAATTTAGACAGCAAGTCCTTGACTATCAAATACAAACTAGGCAACCCGTATCACCCAAATTACAACTTTGACAGTTCCACAAATGTCTATGGTCTGTAGTTTGCGGCATGCAAATGAAAATGAGATTATAAACGAGATTATAAAGATTACAATTGTTCAAGTGCAAAATAAATTTAATTTGCTCTTCTTCATCATCAGAAAGTAAATAAGTGCTGCTAAAGTTATATCATGTTTAATTATTCTTTCTTGTCAAAAAAAGCGTAGTAAATAATTTCTGGTATTCATACCTTTGTAAAGGTTCCAAAAAAGGAACAATTCTCCCCGACTGGCAGTCGTACTTCCAACATGACCAAAGAGATTTACACTGGGGTCCCAGAATACACGATCAAAACATAATACAACCTGTAGGGAGAATATTAACAGATCACAAATTATTTATTCTCGATATGTTTCAATCCATGACGGTACATCTGCAGTTACCCAACTACAACACTCAAGTGACCAATCAGATTCACTGTAATTTTCCATGGAGATGCTTCAGTGGGCCAAAATAAATCAAAAAGGAAAACCAAGCAGCAACACTATCACTCTACACAGACGCTTCAAAAATCTTTCCTGCATTTTTGATTATTCGATTAATGTTTTTACAAGGACCATGACTGGTCTCTCAATTCCAGAGGGCCAAGCTTAGCAGGGACTTACCTTGTTGAGATTTCCAAAGCCCATACGCTGAATGGCAGACGTTTTCCACTCAGGAAGGGGAGGCACAAACTGAACCGCTGGTGGCTGCTGTTTCAATACACCCAGCGGGAGAGTACATAAAACTGCATCACACTTGTAAATGAACGTCTGACTGTTTGAACGAGTATTCTGAGCAATGACTTCACATCCTGAAAAATATTTTATGCATTCGTGCTATTACATAGCTGTAAAGGACATAGGGAGTAACAAAACCAGAAAAAATTAATAAAAATAACTGCTCAGTTACTCAGGATCGCAGTCAGAAGTGTAATAAATCTTCTAATACCAATATTATAATTTTCTTTCTGCATGCAGTCAACTGCAAAACATCCCACTGTACATTCTAGGCATAGAAGCTGTAATGCCCCTGATCTGGTTACAAAAGTTTACTTTACCTTAGTTCACAGCAGGACTTCCATTAGCTTTCAATTAATAATTTACTTTGGAGCTCTAGCCAAAGAATGGAGTTAGAGTAAGGTAAAATTAGAAAGGTACAAATTATCCAAAATAGGATTTTTTATTATTTTTTTTTAAATGACTTTGTAAAACAGGAAAAGAAACGACAAGAAACAATGTTACAAGAAACAATGGCTTATGGCTTTCAATTCAGAAACTAGAATTTCAAATCCAGTCTTAGTGATTCATAATAGAATCCCTACAGTGCAGGAGGCGGCCATTAGGCCCAATGATTCTCCACCAACCCTCTGAAAGAGCACCCCACCTAGTTTCACTCTTCTGCCCTTTCCCCGTTGTTATGGGAGGGAGATTAGGAAACAGGTCCAGAAATGGGATCGAAGTTATAGCAGGCAATTTAGGGGTTCAGCAGATGGAGGGGGAAAATAAGCTAGCACAGAGTCAAAGAGATGAGGGCGTTCAAAAAGGAAATGGGGAGGGTACAGGTCCAACATGTTCCGTCTAGGGTAATAGGAAGGAGTAACAAACCCAGAGAACTATAGATGACCAGAGACATTCAGGATACGATGAGATGGAAAAAAGGCTTTCAGCAAGTATAAGGGGAGAAAATCAACGGAGGCATTAGGAGTACAGAAAACGCAGGATGGAGTTTAAGAAAGCATTTAGGAGAGCAGAGACGGGAAATGAAAAAGATCTGGTTGGTAAAAATAGGAAAAATCCCAAGATATTCTATAAATATATCAATGGGAAGAGGGTAACAACTAGGGACCAAGGGAGAAATCTATGGGTGAGCAAGAGGACATTGGTAGGGTGTTGAACAGAAACTTCACATCTGTCTTCACCCAGGAGAATGAGGAGGTTGAACATAGAACAGTACAGCACAGGCCCTTCATATGGAACTCTGGGAGAGAAATTGTGAGGTTCTTGAGCGAACTGTCACAGGGAGTGACAAGGTATTGGAGGTGTTGGTAGCCTTAAAGTAGGCAAATCTCCAGGTCCAGATGAATTCTGTCCTAGTATGCTGTAGGAGACAGGGGAGGAGATGCCAGAGGATTGGAGAACAGCTGATGTGGTCCCATTATTTAAGAAAGGTTGTAGAGATAAGCCAGGGAACTTCAGACCGGTGAGTCTCACGTCAGTGGTCGGCAAACTACTGGAAAGAATCCTGAAGGGGAGAATCCACCTCCACTTAGAGAGGCAAGGTTTGATCAGGAATAGTCAGCATGGCTTTGTTAAGAGAGGTGGCAGACCTAACAAATTTGATTTGAGTTTTTTTGAGCATGTGACCAGGTCTGCAGAGGAAGGTAGTGCAGTTGATGTAGTTTACATGGATTTCAGCAAAGCCTTTGACAAAGTACCATATGTGAAACTTACAAAGAAGGCAAATGCACATGGGATTCGGGGTAATTTGATAAGGTGGATTCAAAATCGACTTAGCCGTAGGAGACAGCCGTAGGAGACAGAAGGCGATAACAAGACAGCTGCTTTTTGACTGGAAGCCTAGTCGAATGGCAGACCACGGGAATCCCCTATTGTTTGGCATTTATATAAACAATGACATGAATGCGGCAGGCAGGATCAGTAAGTTTGCGGATAACACAAAGATTGGCCAGGTGGTTAACAGAGAGGTCAAGTGGGGACTTGTGGTGGCGGCATGTAGGTGGCTCCTCCTAGAGGCTCTGGTTGTTGGACTTTTAAGCCCAGTTTCAGGGGTAGTTTGTGGATAAGTTGGTGTGGGAAGTCATAAGGAAGAGGAGGAATGTCAAAGCCGCAGAGGAAGGTGCTGGAAAGAAGGGGACGAGTGAAGGTCCGTCGGTGTGTGAGGGTGATAGTCCTGCAGGAAGAAAGATGACGGGGGTTGGGTCGACTGGTGGAGCCGCTCCCCTCATGGTGAAAACTCTGACCAAGGTGATGTTGGTGGAGTTTGAGGGGCTGTTTACAAACATATGGAAGTGCTTCGGAGGAAAACGATGGCTACACTGAAAATGAGTGGGTGGAGGAGGCGATTGCCCGGGTAAAGGCAGCAGTGATGAAACCGTTGGTCGAGGTGCGGAAGCAAGGAGAGATGTTAGAGGGGGTGGAGGAGGCACTGTCACAACACAGTGACCAGTTCACCACGATGGGAGAGAGGGTAGAAGAGGCCGACAAAGGGCTCAGAGCTAAGGTGGAGGACCTGGGGAGGCAAAAGTTGAGAATTGTGGGCCTCCCAGAGTGGGTGGAGGGCCAGAGGCTGACTGAGTACTTTGCGACGATGTTTGCAGAGTTGATGGGGAGGGAGAAGCATCCTCCTGCTACGAGTTGGTCAGGGCACATTGCTGGCTCAGGCTGAAGCCTAAAGCACATGAGCCATCGAGGGCGGTTAAAAACTGCTTTCACAGCTACCACATGAAGGAAAGTTTTGAGCTGGGTGAAGCAGGGCGTTGGTATATGAATATACCAAGATCTTATGGTGGAGGTGGCGAGAAGGCGGGTGGCCTTTGGACGGGTGAAGGCGGCATTGTATGACAGTGAAGTGCGATTTGGAGTGGTCTACCCTGCGAAGCTGAGAGTGACTCGCAATTCAAGGGATTTTTACTTTGAGATGGTGGAAGCATTTGTTCAGGCTGAAGGACTAGGGCTGAGAGGAGAGTTGAGACTTGGACTTGGTTGGTGGAGACGGGGGTGGTAATTTTCTTTTCTATTCGATTGGGGTTTTGTTTTCTGTCTCTTGAGCGGGGAGGTTTGTTTATACGTGTTCTGGATTTTGGTTTTCCTTTCTCCTTATGGGTTCTGTATTGTTTCTTCGTTTAAGGTAGGTGCATTTTTGGGCACGTGGGGCCTTACCAAGGAGGGAGCTCTGGAAGGGGTCACCACACTAGCAAGCGTGGGTTGGCTAATGAATGCAAGTGTGGTGGAGGGAGAGGCCATGGTCATTGGAGCCTGGACGGGGGTGGGGGGTTTGAACATTGTGCTGGACCAGAGAGTGGACAGGTTCCAGCCATGCTCGCTAACCCAAGCGAGACTCAAGGGAGATAGGGGAATGGACCAGTGGAGATTTTTACACCCAAGGGATTGAGAGTATTTGTTTTTCTCCCCGGTGCACAAAGTGTTTTCGAGGATTGATTCTTTTTTCGTGGTGGAAAGACGCTGTTGGCCGGAGTTAAGAGGTCAGAGTATTCAGCAAATGTGATCTCGGATCACGCTCTCAATTGATTGAGGAGGGGACAGCCCAGAGGCCGGGGTGGAGAATGGATGTGGGATTGCTGGCGGTTCAGAGCTTCTGTGATAAGATAGGGAAGGTGATTGAGGAGTATGTGGGGTTTAATTGTATGGGAGAGGTCTCATGGTTGGTGGTCTGGGAGGCTCTGAAGACGGTGATGAGGGGGGAGGTGACCTCGTTTAAGGCTAAGGGATGAGAGGGAAGAACGGCAACGACTGACAGAAGAGATTTTGGAGATGGATGGGAGATACGCGGGACACCTGGACCTCCTGTTGAAGAGGAAGGAGCTGCAGGTGAGGTTTGATCTATTGTCCACAGAGAAAAGCAATATGGGGAGAAGGCAGGGTGTATGCCGGCAGGTCAGCTTTGTAGGGAGGCCGCACAAGGGAGATAGTTTGGCTGAGCGACAAACGGGGGTGTTGGTGTTGGTTCCGGAACGGACTAATAAGGTGTTTGAAGAGTTCTACAAGGACTTTCATCAGTCGGAGCCACCGGAGGAGTGGGAGTTTTTGGGTGGACTGGAGGACCCGAGGTTGGGGGAGGCAGAGAGAGCAGGGTTGGAGGAGCAGAGGTGAAAATGGCGATTGGGAGGATACAGGCAGGGAAGGCAGCATGCCCTGATGTGTTCCCAGTCAAATTTTATAAAAGACTTAAGGATAGGCTGGCGCCATTGATGGTGGGAATGTTTAAGAATGCGATGGATGACTTCCGGTAGAGCTCTGTAGGGGGAAGACATGCACGGGGCAGCTCCCGCTAAAGGACTAAATAGAACATAGAACAGTGCAGCACAGAACAAGCCCTTTGGCCCTTGATGTTGTGCCGAGCCATGATCACCCTACTCAAACCCACGTATCCACCCTATACCCGTAACCGAACAACCCCCCCCCCCCAATCCGCCTAACCCGCACATCTTTGGACTGTGGGAGGAAACCGGAGCACCCGGAGGAAACCCACGCACACATGGGGAGGACGTGCAGACTCTGCACAGACAGTGACCCAGCCGGGAATCGAACCTAACTTTCAGGTTTTTTTTTTGTTTAGTCCCAGGGGTATTTTTATTTTTAAAAAAAAATAAATTTAGAGTACCCAATTATTTATTTATTTTTTCCAATTAAGGGACAATTTAGCGTGGCCAATCCACCTACTCTACACATCTTTTGGGTTGTGGGGGGTGAAACCCACGCAAACATGGGGAGAATGTGCAAACTCCACCCAGGGGTATTTTTATTCTTTTTAAAAATATATATATTAAAAAAAGAAAGAACCCACGCAGCACTCACCCGGAGTTTCAAGCAGGAAGAAAAAAGCCGCAAGGGTCCGGCCCGTGGGAGAAATAAGTGTGCAAGAGGAGCCGGAGAATTTATTTTTAAAAAGGTGCGGTAGGAACCGGAGCCGGAAGCTCAGAAGCGGCCGAGCTGAGTCGCGTTCCCAAACAGAACTAGCGCCCAAGAGCGCAAGGCTGCCCGACCGAGCACCCGCACCCCACCGCGAGCCTGCCCGATCGAGCTACCCCCCCCACAGCACAGCAGAGCGTGGGCAGAAGTGAAATGGCAGCCCAGACCGCGAAGCCAGGGACAAAAGCGCTCGGGAGCGGAGCCAGCGGACCAAAGACCAGGAGGGAGAGAGCGAGAGCGAGAGCGAGAGAGCGCGAGAGAGAGAGAGAGAGCGCGCGAGAGAGAGAGAGAGAGAGAGAGAGAGAGAGAGGAGAGAGAGAGCGCGAGAGAGAGAGAGAGAGAGAGAGAGAGAGAGCGCGAGAGAGAGAGAGAGAGAGAGAGAGGCGGCGAGAGAGAGAGAGAGCGGGAGAAGAGAGAGAGAGAGAGAGAGAAGCGCGGGAGAGAGAGAGAGAGAGAGAGAGAGCGCGGGGAGAGAGATAGAGGAGAGAGAGAGAGCGCGAGAGAGAGAGAGAGAGAGAGCGCGAGAGAGAGAGAGAGAGCGGAAGAGAGAGAGAGAGCGAGCACGCGCGAGAGAGAGAGAGCGCAAGGAGAGAGAGCCGGGGAGAGAGAGAGAGCGGAGAGAGAGAGAGCGCGAGAGCGCGAGAGAGAGAGCGCGAGAGAGAGAGCGCGAGAGAGAGAGCGCGAGAGAGAGAGAGAGCGCGAGCGAGAGAGAGAGCGCGAGAGAGAGAGCGCGAGAGAGAGCGCGAGAGAGAGAGCGCGAGAGAGAGAGCGCGAGAGAGAGAGAGGCGCGAGAGAGAGAGCGCGAGAGAGAGAGCGCGCGAGAGAGAGAGCGCGAGAGAGAGAGCGCGAGAGAGAGAGCGCGAGAGAGAGAGCGCGAGAGAGAGGCGCGAGAGAGAGAGCGCGAGAGAGAGAGCGCGCGGAGAGAGAGCGCGAGAGAGAGAGCGCGAGAGAGAGAGGCGAGAGAGAGAGAGCGCGAGAGAGAGAGCAAGAGAGCGCGAGAGAGAGAGAGCGAGAGAGAGCGCGAGAGAGAGAGAGACGAGAGAGAGAGCGCAGAGAGAGAGAGAGCGCGAGAGGAGAGAGCGCGCGAGAGAGAGAGAGCGCGAGAGAGAGAGAGAGCGGAGAGCGAGAGAGAGAGAGCGAGAGAGAGAGCGCGAGAGAGAGAGAGCAAGAGAGAGCGAGAGAGAGAGAGCAAGAGAGCGCAGAGAGAGAGAGCAAGAGAGCGCGAGAGAGAGAGAGCAAGAGAGCGCGAGAGAGAGAGAGCAAGAGAGCGCGAGAGGAGAGAGCGCGAGAGAGAGAGAGCGCGAGAGAGAGAGAGCGCGAGAGAGAGCGCGAGAGAGAGAGCGCGGAGAGAGAGAGCGCGAGAGAGAGAGCGCGAGAGAGAGCGCGAGAGAGCGCGAGAGAGAGCGCTAGAGAGAGAGCGCGAGAGAGAGAGAGCGCGAGAGAGAGAGAGAGCGCGAGAGAGAGAGAGCGCGAGAGAGCGCGAGAGAGAGAGCGCGCGAGAGAGAGAGCGCGAGAGAGAGCGCGAGAGAGAGAGAGCGCGAGAGAGAGAGAGCGCGAGAGAGAGAGAGCGCGAGAGCGAGAGAGCGCAGAGAGGAGAGCGCCGAGAGAGAGAGCGCGAGAAGAGAGAGCGTCGCGAGAGAGAGAGAGCGCGAGAGAGAGCGCGAGAGAGCGAGCGCGAGAGAGAGAGCGCGAGAGAGAGAGCGCGAGAGAGAGAGCGCGAGAGAGAGGAGCGCGAGAGAGAGCGCGAGAGAGAGAGCGCGAGAGAGAGAGCGCGAGAGAGAGAGCGCGAGAGAGAGAGAGCGCGAGAGAGAGAGAGCGCGAGCGAGAGAGCGCGAGAGCGAGAGAGCGCGAGCGAGAGAGCGCGAGAGCGAGAGAGCGCGACAGAGAGCGCGAGCGAGAGAGCGCGAGAGCGGAGCGCGCGAGAGAGAGAGAGCGCGGGAAGAGAGCGCGAGAGAGAGAGAGCGCGGCGAGAGAGAGAGCGCGGAGAGAGAGAGCGCGGAGAGAGAGAGAGCGCGAGAGAGAGAGAGCGCGGAGAGAGAGAGAGCGGAGAGAGAGAGCGCGAGAGAGAGAGAGCGCGAGAGAGAGAGAGCGCGAGAGAGAGAGAGCGCGCAGAGAGAGAGAGCGCGAGAGAGAGAGAGCGCGAGAGAGAGAGCGCGAGAGAGAGAGAGCGAGAGAGAGCGCGCGAGAGAGAGAGCGAGAGAGAGAGAGCGCGAGAGAGAGAGAGAGAGCGCGAGAGAGAGAGAGCGCGGAGAGAGAGAGAAGCGCGAGAGAGAGAGCGCGAGAGAGAGAGAGAGAGCGGCGAGAGAGAGAGAGAGAGCGCGAAGAGATAGAGAGCGCGAGAGAGAGAGAGCGCGAGAGAGAGAGAGCGCGAGAGAGAGAGAGCGCGAGAGAGAGAGAGCGCGAGAGAGAGAGCGCGAGAGAGAGAGAGAGCCGCGAGAGAGAGAGAGCGCGCGAGAGAGAGAGAGAGAGCGCGAGAGAGAGAGAGAGAGAAGAGAGAGAGCGCGAGAGAGAGAGAGAGCGCGAGAGAGAGAGCGCGAGAGAGCGCGAGAGAGAGAGAGCGCGAGAGAACCCCCCCCCGCACGGGACCGGCAGCGACCATGTGGTGAGCGGCAAGACGAAGAGGGACTCCCATCTGCACCAGGAAACTCCTCTACCGAACCCTTAAATAAAAGAAACAAGGAAAGAGAAAAAGGAAGGGAACCAACCACAACCACCCACCCCTCACAAAAGAAAAATGGAAACCCGAAGACCGAGACCGACCCAGCGAGAGCAGAGGAGCGGGAGAAGTGAGAGCAACCCCAGGGTAACGAACAGCAGCGGGGGAAGAAAGATAGACAAGACAGATGGCTGGAGGAAAGAAAACCACCAAGGTGAAGGGACAGCAAGACGCAAGCAGCAGCAGCGAGGGTAAGGCACACGAGCAGCGGACGTGCAGGCAGAGGGGCCCACAAGACAAGACGGAGGTTCAGGAGAGCCTGAAAGGGAAAAAGATGGCGGACCAAGCAGCGGAGCGTGAGCAGGACAGCGAGCAGCATAAAGGAGGCGCTGTGGTCAGAGCTCCAAGCAATGATGAAGGAGACGACGCACAAAATGCAGCAGACCATCGAAGGCCTGGAAAGGGAAGTGAAGGAGCAGAAAAAACGATTCTGGAGTTGGAGAGGGCCGCCTCGGACCAGAGCAACAGGGTGATAACCTTAGAAGCCGAGGTCAAAAGGTTACTAACGGCCCAGGAGAGCCTAAGAGGGAAAGTGGAGGACCAGGGAAATAGGTCCAGATGGCAGAACATTAAAATAGTGGGTCTGCCAGAGGGGAAAGAGGGCAGAGTCCCAAAAGGATACATCACCCAAATGATGGGCAAGCTAGTGGGAAAGGAGGTATGCCCAAACCCACCGGCAATAGACACAGGTCGCTCCGACCCAAGCCCAAAGCCGGGGACCAGCCCAGAGTAATTATTGCGAAGCTGCACCAGTTCCAAGACCCGGAGAATCCTAAAGTGGGCCTGGCCAACGAAACAGAGCACGTGGGAAGGGAAGATCATAAGGGTGTATCAGGACATTGGGGCGGACCTGGCAAAAAAAAGAGGGCTGAATTCAACAAGGCGAAATCAGAACTGCACAAAAGCAAGGTAAAATTTGGGATGTTATTTCCGGCCAAACTCTGGGTAACATTTGAGGGGAAAGAGCTGTATTTTAATAACCCAGCGGCGGCTGATGAGGTTGTTAGAGCGAACAAACTGGGGGAGGAGCAGACGCAACCGCAATGAGACATGGGGATAGAAAAGGAAGGGAAAATCAGAACAAAGAGCGGAGGACAGACCGCAAACAAGGACAATAGACTCATGAACTGTGCATATATGTGTTATGCCTTGCGCGGGACTGTGCTGTCTTGTTTCAAAGCTTGTCTCCTTTCTCAATGCAGTGGGAGGGGAAGTGGAGTGAGGGAAATGAAGGTAAGGAAAGTAAACAGGAGGGCGAGGCAAGGGTCAATAGGAGGAAACAGGGCCAGAACTGGGCGAATACTGGGAGGAAGGCCAGCATACTAGCGAGGAGGGCCAGCACGGAAGGGCAGGAAGGAAAGACGGCCGCGGTGCCCCTCTCAGGGGAGGGGGGCACACAAATGTACAGGGGCTGGGGGGGTGGAAGAGGAGTGTGGGGTAGAACGCAGAACAAAAGAGAAGCAAAGAGAAGGGTGAGATAGTGAAGCAGTACAGACATAGGTCTCGGCGGGCATGGAGCAGGGCAAGGAACCAAGAGGGCGCCGCAAAGAGCCACTCAAGAGGGCATCAGGGCAGAGGAAGACCCCGGAGCGCAGAGGCGCACCCGTGTGGCATACACACAGCTGGTGGCCGCATTTGGTGCCCCCGGTCAAAGGGAAACCCCTGAGCGCTGGGGCCCGACCCCATGGTGAGAGAGGTGACCCTGGCCATTTTGGATGGTCCCCTAGCAAAGGGAACCCCGCAGTGCAGGGGCACATCCACCAGGTAGGTATGGGTGATCCCACAGGACCCAGGGGGTCATAAACCACCCACCAGGATTGTTACCTGGAATGTAAGGGGACTCAACGGCCCAGTGAAAAGATCCAGAGTGTTCGCCCACCTAAGAAGCCTAAAAGCAGGCATAATTTACCTGCAAGAGATGCCCCTGAGGGCGAAGGACTGACTGATGGTAAGGAAGGGCTGGGTGGGACAGAGATACCACTCATGCTACGGGAGGAGGGCTAGGGGGCTAGCAATGTTCATTAGCAAAAGGACGAGGTTTACGGGAACCAAGACAGTTACGGACCCAGGGGGAAGGGACGACATGGTCAGCAGTGTCCTGGAAGGGGCACCTGTCGTACTGGTAAATGTGTGCGCTCCCAACTGGGACGACTCAGAATTCATAAAGAAGACCATGGCGGAAATCCCCGACCTTGACACACACCGATTGATTACGGGGGGGGCGACTTTAACTGCGTGCTGGACCCACTGACCGACTGATCAAACCCCAGAATGGGGAAAACGTCTGGCATGGCTAGGGATCAAGGGGCCTTCATGGAACAGATGGGGGCGGTGGACCCATGGAGGTTCCTGCACCAGGGAGAAAAGGAGTTCTTGTTCTGTTCGCAGGTGCAGAAGATATACACCCGTATCGACTTCTTTGCAGTGGGAAAATCGGTACTTCCAGGGATCACGGGAACGGACTACTCCGCGATAGTTATCTCCAACCACGCTCCACACTATATGGATGTGAGGTTGGAGACAGGCCGTGCCCAGCGCCCCACATGGAGGCTGGACACGGACCTCCTGGCCGACAAGGTTTTCTGCCAAAAAATATCGCAGGCCATAGGCGATTACGTTAGTAACAGCCAAAACAGGGCGGTCTCACCCTCCACGTTTTGGGAGGCACTGAAGACCGTGATCAGAGGAGAGATCATAGCCTATATGGCTAGTAGAGATAGGGAAGAGCGGGTGGGCAGGCAATAGTTAGTGGACTCCATTCTGGAAGTCGATAGAAAGTACTCCGAGGCCCCGACCGTAGAGCTGCTGGCGGAGAGGAAAAAGCTGCAAATGGACTTTAACCTGGTATCCACTAGGGAAGCAGTGTACCAACTCCGCCAGACAAGGGGGACCTTCTACGAACACGGAGACAAGGCTGGCCACCTATTGGCTCACCAGCTGAGAAAGCAGGCAGCCACGAGGGAAATAGCGCAGGTTAAGGATAGCAAAGGCAGATTGGTAACAGAGTCAAAGGCAGTCAATCGGGCATTCGAGACCTTCTACCGGAGACTGTACACCTCCGAGACCCCCCCCCCCCCCCGACGGGGATGCGGGAATGAAACAGTTCCTAGACAGACTGGGACTGCCAGTGGTGGGGAAAGACAGACAGGGGGAGCTGGAAGCACCAATAGACCTGGGAGAAATCATGGAGAGCATCAGCTCCACGCAGGCGAGGAAGGAACTGGGACCCGACGGGTTCCCGGCGGACTTCTACAAAAAATTTGCACCAGTCCTGGCCCCACACCTAATGGACATGTTCGCGGACTCACTGGCAGGGGGCACCCTGCCCCCCACTCATGCGCAGGCCACAATTTCACTGATACCCAAAAAAGATTAAAACCTGACAGAATGTGGATCATACAGACACATTTCACTGCTGAATGTGGATGCGAAAATACTCGCAATGGTCCTGACCAAAAGGCTGGAGGGCTGCGTACCAGAGGTGGTCGCAAAGGACCAAACGGGCTTTGTCAAGGGTAGGCAACTCACAGCGAACATTAGGCGGCTGCTGAATGTGATAATGACTCTTTCTCTCCCCCCTCCCCCCCCCGGCCCCCCCGATCAGCGGGCAGGGGTAGACGCAGACATCTTCAACCTCTCTTTACAACAATCCGAGGTCCCTATCTGCTTCAAGAAGACAACCATCATTCCTGTAGCAAAAAAAAAGTCAAGCGGCGTGCCTTAATGACTATCGTCCAGTGGCTCGGACATCCATCATCATGAAGTGCTTCGAAAGGTTAGTCATGGCACGAATCAACTCCAGCCTCCCAGATTGCCTTGATCCACTACAGTTCGCCTACCGCTGCAACAGGTCCACAGCAGATGCCATCTCCATGGCCCTGCACTCTACCCTGGAACACCTAGATAACAAAGACACCTATGTCAGACTCCTACTTATCGACTACAGCTCAGCTTTCAACGCCATTATTCCTACGAAACTCATCTCCAAACTCCATAGCCTTGGCCCCTCCCTCTGCGACTGGATCCTGAACTTTCTAACCCACAGACCACAATCAGTAAAGATAGGCAACAACACCTCCTCCACGATCATCCTCAACATCGGTGCCCCACAAGGCCGTGTCCTCAGCCCCCTACTATATTCCTCATACATCTATGACTGTGGCCAAATTCCCCTCCAACTCGATTTTCAAATTTGCTGATGACACCATCGTAGTGGGTTGGATTTCAAACAATGACAAGACAGAGTATAGGAAAGAGATAGAGAATCTGGTGAACTGGTGCGATGACAATAATCTCTCCATCAATGTCAACAAAACGAAGGAGATTGTCATCGACTTCAGGAAGCGTAGTGGAGAACATGCCCCTGTCTACATCAATGGGAACGAAGTAGAAAGGGTCGAGAACTTCAAGTTTTTAGGTGTACAGATCACCAACAGCCTGTCCTGGTCCCCTCATGCCGACACTATAGTCAAGAAAGCCCACCAACAACTCTACTTTCTCAGAAGACTAAGGAAAATTGGCATGTCAGCTACGACCCTCACCAACTTCTACAGATACACCATAGAAAGCATTCTTTCTGGTTGTATCACAGCTTGGTATGGAGCCTGCTCTGCCCAAGACCGCAGGAAACTACAAAAGGTCGTAAATGTAGCCCAGTCCATCACGCAATCCAACCGCCTATCGATTGACTCTATCTATAATTCCCGCTGCCTCAGAAAGGCAGCCAGCGTAATTAAGGACCCCACGCACCCCGGACATACTCTCTTCCACCTTCTTCCGTCAGGAAAAAGATACCAAACTTTGAGGTCACGTACCAACCGACTCAAGAACAGCTTCTTCCCTACTGCCCTCAGACTTTAGAATGGACCTACCTTGTATTAAGTTAATCTTTTCTTTACACCTTGCTGTAACTGTAACTTTATATTCTGCAGTCTCTCCTTCCTTCCCCATGTATGGTATGCTTTGTTTGTATAGCATGCAAGAAACAATACTATTCACTGTATGCTAATACATGTGACAATAATAAATCAAATCAAATAGTTTGGGCTAGGAGCGGGATTCACCGCCTGGGTGAGGCTCCTGTACAACACTCCCAAAGCGAGTGTCCGAACTAACACCACCAGCTCTGATTACTTCCACTCTTGTTCACGCTAGCGATCGAGCCCCTGGCGATAGCCCTGCGGGACGCAAAAAGCTGAAAGGGAATCCAGAGAGGAGACAGAGAGCACAGAGTCCCACTCTATGCAGATGACTGCTCCTCTATGTCTCGAAGCCACAGGAGGAACTGAAAGCAATACTGCAAATACTGAAAGAGTTTGGAACCGTCTCGGGCTACAAACTTAACCTGGGCAAAAGCGAGACATTCCCAGTGAACCTAAAAGGGGGAGGGACAGAGCTGAAGGGGCTCCCGTTCAAAACGGCCTAGAACAGATTCCGTTACCTGGGGATCCAAATAGCCAGAGACTGGACACAGATCCACAAGTGGAACCTGACCAGCATGGTGGAGGAAGTAATAAAAGACCTTCAACAGTGAACATAGAACATTACAGCGCAGTACAGGCCCTTCAGCCTTCGATGTTGAGCCGACCTGTGAAACCCCTCTAAAGCCCATCTACACTATTCCCTTATCGTCCATATGCCTATCCAATGACCATTTGAATGCGTTTAGTGTTGGCGAGTCCACTACTGTTGCAGGCAGGACATTCCACGCCCTTACTACTCTCTGAGTAAAGAACCTACCTCTGACATCTGTCCTATATCTATCTCCCCTCAATTTAAAGCTATGTCCCCTCGTGCTAGACATCATCATCAGAGGAAAAAGGCTCTCACTGTCCACCCTATCTAATCCTCTGATCATCTTGTATGCCTCAATTAAGTCACCTCTTAACCTTCTTCTCTCTAACGAAACAGCCTCAAGTCCCTCAGCCTTTCCTCATAAGATCTTCCCTCCATACCAGGCAACATCCTGGTAAATCTCCTCTGCACCCTTTCCAATGCTTCCACATCCTTCCTATAATGCGGCGACCAGAACTGCACGCAATACTCCAAATGCGGCCTCACCAGAGTTTTGTACAACTGCGACATGACCTCATGGCTCCGAAACTCAATTCCTCTACCAATAAAAGCTAACACACCGTTCGCCTTCTTAACAACCCTCTCAACCTGGGTGGCAACTTTCAGGGATCTATGGACATGGACACCGAGATCTCTCTGCTCATCCACACTACCAAGAATCTTACCATTAGCCCTGTACTCTGTCTTCCTGTTATTCCTTCCAAAATGAATCACCTCACACTTTTCTGCATTAAATTCCATTTGCCACCTGTCAGCCCAGCTCTGCAGCTTATCTATGTCCCTCTGTAACTTGTAACATCCTTCTGCACTGTCCACAACTCCACTTACTTTAGTGTCATCTGCAAATTTATTCACCAATCCTTCTACGCCCTCCTCCGGGTCATTTACAAAAATGACAAAAAGCAGTGGCCCCAAAACAGATCCTTGTGGTACACCACTAGTAACTGGACACCAGTCTGAACATTTCCCACCAATTCCTGATCCAAACTGCTAAATCACCCCGAATCCCATGCCTCCGTATTTTCTGCAATAGCCTACCGTGGGGAACCTTATCAAACGTGTTACTAAAATCCATATATCCCACATCAACTGCGTTACCCTCATCCACCTGTTTGGTCACCTTCTCAAAGAACTCAATAAGGTTTGTGAGGCACAACCTACCCTTCACAAAACCATGTTGACTATCTCTAATGAAATTATTCCTTTCCAGATGATTATACATCCTATTTCTTATAAACCTTTCCAAGACTTTGCCCACAACAGAAGTAAGGCTCACTGGTCTATAGTTACCGGGGTTGTCTCTACTCCCCTTCTTGAACAAGGAGACAACATTTGCTATCCTCCAGTCTTCTGGCACTATTCCTGATGACAAAGATGACTTACCGATCAAAGCCAAAGGCTCAGCAATCTCCTCCCTAGCTTCCCAGAGAATCCTAGGATAAATCCCATCCGGCCCAGGGGACTTATCTATTTTAACACTTTCCAGAATCGCTAACACCTCCTCCTTATGTATCTCAAGCCCTTCTAGTCCAGTAGCCTGTATCTCAGTATTCTCCGCGACAACATTGTATTTTTCCAGAGTGAATACTGACGAAAAATACTAATTTAGCAACTCTCCTATCTCCTCGGACTCCACGCACAACTTCCCACTACTGTCCTTGACTGGCCCTACTCTTACACAAGTCATTATTTTATTCCTGACATATCTATCGAAAGCTTTCGGGTTATCCTTGATCCTACCTGCCAAAGACTTCTCATGTCCCCTCCTGGCTCTTCTTAGCTCTCCCTTTAGATCCTTCCTATCTAACTTGTAACTCTCAACGGCCCTAACACCATCACGTCTCATCATTACATAAGCCTTCTTCTTCCTCTTGACAAGTGTTTCAACTGCTTTAGTAAACCATGGTTCCCTCGCTCGACAACTTCCTCCCTGCCTGACAGGTACATACTAATCAAGGGCACGCAGCAGCTGCTCCTTGAATAAGCTCCACATTTCAATTGTGCCCATCCCCTGCAGTTTCCTTCCCCATCCTGTGCATCCGAAGTCTTGCCTCATCGCATCATAATTGCCTTTCCCCCAGATATAACTCTTGCCCTGCGGTATATACCTATCCCTTTCCATCGCTAAAGTAAACGTAACTGAATTGTGGTCACTTTCACCAAAGTGCTCACCTACCTCCAAATCTAGCACCTGTCCTGGTTCATTGCCCAGTACCAAATCCAATGTGGCCTCGCCTCTTGTTGGCCTATCTACATACGGTGTCAGGAAACCCTCCTGCACACATTGGACCCATCTAAAGTACTCGCTCTATAGTGTTTCCAGTCAATATTTGGAAAGTTAAAGTCCCCCATAACAACTACCCTGTTACTTTTGCTCCTATCCAGAATCATCTTTGCAATCCTTTCCTCTACATCTCTGGAACTTTTCGGAGTCCTATAGAAAACTCCCAACAGGGTGACCTCTCCTTTCCTGTTTCTAACCTCAGTCCATACCTCAGTAGATGACTCATCAAACGTCCTTTCTGCCACTGTAATACTGTCCTTAACTAACAATGCCATCCCTCCCCCTCTTTTACCAATTTCCCCGAGCTTACTGAAATATCTAAACCCTGGAACCTGCAACAATCATTCCTGTCCCTGCTCTAGCCATGGCCGGGATTCTCCCCTACCCGACGGGGCGGGGGTTCCTGGCGTGATGGTGTGGCGTGAGCCACTCTGCGCGGGCCGCCCCAAAGATGGAGACCTTTAGGGGCCAGGGCCTCAGCTGGAGGGGCTAGGCCCGCGCCAGAGTGGTTGGCGCTCTGCCAGCTGGCGTGGACGGCCTTTGGCGCCACGCCAGTCGGGGCAGAAGGGACTTCGCCGGCCGGCATAAGTCCGCACATGCGCCGGAGCATCAGCGGCTGCTGACGCCATCGACGCGCATGCGCAGGGGAGGGGGGTCACTTCCGCCTTGGTGAAGACCACGGCGAAGGCGGAAGGAAAAAGAGTGCCGCCACGGCACAGGCCCGCCCGCCAATCGGTGAGCCCCGATCGCGGGGACAGGCCATTGTGGGGGCACCCCCCCGGGGCCAGATCACCCCACGCCCCCCCCCCCCCCCCCCCCGGACCCCAGAGCCCGCCGCGCCACCTGCTGTCGCTGGTAAGTTAGGTGGTTTGATCCACGCCGGCAGGAGAGGGTTGCCAGCGGCGGGACTCCAGCCCATCGTGGGCCGGAGAAGGGGCGGGGGCAACCGGCGCGATACCCAACCCCGCCGAATCTCTGGTGGCGGAGAATTCGGGACACGTCGGGGGCGGGATTGACGCTGGCCCCCGACGATTCTCCGACCCGGTGGGGGGTCAGAGAATCCCGCCTCATGTCTCCGAAATGGCCACAACATCGAAGTCCCAGGTACCAACCCACGTTGCAAGTTCACCCACCTTATTCCGGATGCTCCTGGTCTTGAAGTAGGAACACTTCAAGCCACCTTCCTGCCTGCCGGTACACACCTGCAACCTTGAAACCTTACTCATGACCTCACTACTCTCAACCTCCTGTATACTGGAGCTACAATTCAGGTTCCCAATCCCCTGCTGAACTAGTTTCCCGAAGAGCATTAACAAATTTCTCCCCAGGATATTGGTACCCCTCTGGTCCAGGTGTAGACCATCCCGTTTGTAGAGGTCCCACCTACCCCAGAATGAGCCCCAATTATCTAGGTATCTGAAACAGGCTAGAGAGAAGCGTCTGAAGCAACTGAATGGGATGTGGGTCTGGATCTTTAAAATAGTGAAGCTGAAGTTACAAGTGCTTGAGTAACTATGAGCGCAAGTGCAATTTTCCAGGGGAAGTTAGCACTTCTGGACAATTGCTGGGTAAGCCCTTAAGGTGATCAGCCAGGAAGTAATGAGCCACAGTATTCACAGGACAAAAACTGAAGATTTGACCCACAAGATCTATGCACGTGTTTATGCTCCAGTCAAGCTTACTCGCACCTTACTTCATCTCACCCAACGTTCAGAATCTAGATATTTTGCATCTCAAGTTGTGTACCATCTATCCATAATAATCAAATAAAAGACAAGAACAACCACTGGGATTTAAAAAATAAATACATTTAGAGCACCCAATTCTTTTTTTTCCAATTAAGGGGAAATTTAGCGTGGGCCAATCCACCTACCTGCACATCTTTTGGGTTGTGGGGGTGAGACCCACGCAGACACGGGGAGAATGTGCAAACTCCACACGGACAGTGACCAGGGCCGGGATCGACCCCGGGTCCTCAGCACGGTAGGCAGCAGTGCTAACTACTGCACCACCGTGCCGCCCCTACAACCGCTGGCATTAAGTTGAAGTATAATCTGAAACACAATTTAATCAATATAGTTTCTTTATCAGCTTCAAATGTATCATGGTAAATCCACAGGATGCTGATGTTTCCAACATGAGAATTTGTATCAGAAATTAACTGGCACACACCGAATTCGCACCAGCTGACCTGAGGCAGTGTAGCGGACTTGTCGAACAGCCGTATTTAATTTAATGTCAAGACCTTCTGCAAGTGCCACAGGAACACAAGAATAACCATTTCGTACTGTTAAGTGACTTCCTGTGAATTCAAAGTCATCATCCTGAAGGGAGAACAAAAAGGAAACAATACCATAAGATACAGTGAGCATGAGAGCTCTAACGTTTCATTTTATTTATTTCAATCAATCCACAAGTAACAGCAAATTAAAATTTCAAGCGTCCGATTGCTCCTATTTATCAGCCATTCAAAATTTTCACATGCAATTAATATCAAAGAGTACACTCGTATACACATCCTAAATAGGAAACAACAATTTGCACTTATGCAATGCCTTAAATATAGAAAAAGCCCCGAGACACTCCACAGGAGAATAATCAGATCTGCCACAGTGACAACTTACTGATCATATTTTGTTGGAAAACATAGACAAAGGGCAGTTGAGATAAAGGAGGAGCAAGTTAGCTGAGACTAGGTAGAAATTGGCACTCGGCACTTTGATTAACAATTGCAAAGGAAGACTTGGAAAATTAGGACTGTTTTTGTCAGAAGAGATTTTGTAGTGATTTGATAGAGGCATTCAAAATCCTGAAGGGATCAGAGGAGTAGAAACATGTGGTTCCCAGTGGTTGCGGAGTTGATTTAGAAGGAACATTGATGCAAGATTATTTAAGACAGAAAAGGAATTTGTGTAGTTATTATGCATGAACACAAAATCAGAGTTTTTAATTGAAGCAGAGAACATGTTAACATTTAAGTGTGGGTTTTATAGCTGGGTGAAGAAAAGGGAAGCAGCGGGATATAGGATTAAGACCACTGCTGATATGGAGAACAAACATCAACATTAACTGGTCATTTCTATTTAATCTGCCTGTTCAGGAGATTACAAAATATCTCATGCATAATTCAAAGTGTTCTCCCAGTGTCCTAGGCAATGTTCTTCCCTGAAGTTATAAACCTTTCGGCAACAGAACAGACACTGGGCAGCCATGTACTTCCCTGAGGGTCTTCAATTAATTTCAATGGAGCCAGTGACTTCAGACCAGTTTTAAAGCAATCTGACTCAGGGAAACACGAGTGGTTCAAATGTGTAGTTACTGTAATGGATAAAGATTATATCGCACATATACTTTGGAGATAACAGATTCATACACCAGTCCATGATACATTAGTTATCGTTAATGCTTAATGTGCACTGTATATTAAATATCTATTCACCTGGTCCCAATGCTTCAATGAAAGTGTGGAGAGAGGTGTTGCATTGGCAAATTCCAAGTTGGCAAAATGCCAATCCAGGATCTGTCGGTCCCTTGATGACAGATAAACGTCACTAAAACATGCACACAAAAAAAACAAAAATAATTCAAGACTTTCTTCTTCATGTGCCCCAAAGTATTACAAGTTCCAGTACAGGCCAGAATTTCTCAAAGCATGGGCCACAGGATCCTAGGTATGGCCTAAAATGCAAAGCACTGATGCACAATGCCATGGCTGAGATTATACAAGGGAACAGGCCAGAACCCTCAATCTCAAGAAAAGCAACAAAATATTTAGTTTCCGTAAGTCCTGATTAATTCTGATATTTTGCAGTAGCAAGTGAAAGCGGGTAGGGTAGGACCAGGTGGTGGTCTGTCTGGTCTTCCTCCCCCCGCCCAGTGGTCTGCGCAGATGAAAATGTTTGAGAACCGCTGCACTAGACCGTCAGTACTTTTAAAAAAAAATGTCTTTATTCAAAGTTTTCCATAAGTTTACAAAACCCTCCAAAAAGGAAAATAATACAAAGAAAGAAGGGCAACATGCCAACAGAACAGAACAATGAAATGAAATGAAATGAAAATCGCTTATTGTCACGAGTAGGCTTCAATGAAGTTACTGTGAAAAGCCCCTAGTCGCCACATTCCGGCACCTGTCCAGGGAGGCTGGTACGGGAATCGAACCGTGCTGCTGGCCTGCTTGGTCTGCTTTAAAAGCCAGCAATTTAGCTCAGTGAGCTAAACCAGCCCCAACTTAACCCTCTAAACGATAAACAGTTTAGCAAATTAACACCCAATTCAAAACAGGAGAGAGCATGTGCCCCTTACAAAAAGGAAAAGAAATCCCCCCCCCCCCCGGGTTGCTGCTACTGTTTTTTTTTAAATTAAGGTTTTGCAAAATTTTCCATATTAAATAGTAATAATCTTAACACAGCAAATTAGTGAACATTAACATAGTGCATAATGAGAATATACATCAGCAATCCACTAGACATTACACCATGCGCCTCAGTCCCCCCCCCATGGGTCGCTGCTGCTGCTGAAATGTTACCTTTTTCTGCGAAGTCAGCGGATGGTATTGTGCCCCTGCTCAACAGCGGCAGCTCTGTACCCGTGGCAAAGTTATTTACACACATATGTAGACATCCGTTCGTGGTGTTGTCCCTTGCTTCTTCCGGACGGAGTTCGCCGACGTTGCCGTCTCGTGCGCACTTCCGCTTCTGCGGCCCTCCCGTCTTCCCCATTTTCTCTGTTCCAGTGGATGCCAAGTTTGTTAACGTTTCCCTGCCTCCCTCCTCCCCATCCCTGGCTCTCCTCTATTGTTCCCTGTCTCTCCCCTCTGCCTGCCCCCCCCCCCCCCCCCACCTCCTGCGGTTCGCCTTTCCTTCCTCTTAGATTTAGTTGTCCCTGTCCCTCCCTTCCCCCTCCCGGTCTATCTCTCCCTCTCATGCTTTAGCTACTTTCCCGTTTCTTGGCTACCTGGCTGTTCTGCTTGTTGTTGGCCACGAACAGGTCCCGGAACAATTGGTTGAATGGCTCCCACGTTCTGTGGAAGCCGTTGTCTGACCCTCGGATGGCGAATTTTCTCAATTTGGAGAGATTCCGAGAGGTCGGACAGCCAGTCTGCAGCTTTGGGTGGTGCTGCTGACCGCCAGCCGAGCAGGATTCTACGGCGGGCGATCAGGGAGGCAAAGGCAAAGGCGTCCGCCCTCCTTCCCAGGAATAGATCTGGCTGGTCTGAAACCCCGAAGACCGCCACTATCGGGCATAGCTCCACCCTCACCCCCACCACTTTGGACATGGCCTCGAAGAAGGCTGTCCAGTACTCCACAAGTCTGGAGCAAGACCAGAACATGTGGGCGTGGTTGGCCAGGCCTCTTTGGCACCATTCACATCTGTCCTCCACCTCTGGGAAGAACCTACTCATACGGTTCTTGTTAAGTGGGCTCTATGTACCACTTTTAGTTGCGTCAGGCTGAGCCTTGCGCACGTGGAGGTGGAGTTGACCCTATGCAGTGCTTCGTTCCAGAGTCCCCACCCTATTTCGATCCCCAGGTCCTCCTCCCACTTCCTTCTTGTTGCGTCCAGTACGGTGTCGGCCCCTTCTACCAGTCGGTCATATATGTCGCTACAGATCCCTTTATCTAATATGCTTGCATCTAGTAACTCTTCCAGTAGTGTCTGCCGTGGTGGTTGTGGGTATGTCCTTGTCTCCTTTCGTAGGAAGTTTTTTTTAAATTGCAGGTCCCTTAGCTCGTTCCCCCTGGCTAGCTGGAATTTCTCTGTCAGTTCGCCCAGTGTTGCGATCCTGCCGTCTGTGTATAGGTCCCCGACTGTCAGTGTCCCCCCGTCCTGCCTCCACCTTTTGAAGGTGGCGTCAGTCAGAGCTGGCGTGAACCTATGGTTGTTGCAGATGGGAGCTTTACCTGACATTTTGGTCAGGCCAAATTGCTGCCGTAGTTGGTCCCAGGATTGTAGGGTGGCTATTACCACCGGGCTGCTGGAGTGTTGTTTGGGTGGGGATGGGAATGCCACCGTGGCGAGGGCCCGGATTGAGCTCCCCCTGCAGGCGGTCTCCTCCGCGCGCACCCACTCGGCTTCTGGCTCTTTGATCCATCCCCTTACACACTCAGCCGTCGCCACCCAGTGGTAGAGTTGTAGGTTTGTGAGGGCAAGCCCCCCCCACTGGATTATGTTTTTTTGCAAGACCTTCTTTGGGAAACTAGCATTCTTCTCTTTCCCCTCTCCTCTCCTCTCCCCCCCCCCCCCCCACCCCCCCCCCCCCCCCCCCCATACGAACGCCATGATTAGTTTGTCTAGTGATTGGAAAAAGGCCTTGGGGATGTAGATCGGGATGGATCTGAATAGGAAGAGGTACCTGGGCAGTACGTTCATTTTGATCGTCTGGACTCTCCCCGCGAGGGTGAGTGGGTGTGTGTTCCATCTTGGCAGGTCCTTTTTTACTTCCTCCATCAGACTGGTGAGGTTCCATTTGTGGATGAAATGAAAATCGCTTATTGTCACAAGTAGGCTTCAATGAAGTTACTGTGAAAAGCCCCTAGTCGCAACATTCCAGCATCTGTTCCGGGGGGCTGGTACGGGAATCGAACCGTGCTGCTGGCCTGCTTGGTCTGCTTTAAAAGCCAGCGATTTAGCCCAGTGAGCTAAACCAGCCCCTGGAAAGGATCTCTTTCCAGTCATGGGCTATTTGGATCCCCAAGTAGCGGAATTTATGTCGGGCTTGTTTAAACGGCAGTCCCGTTAGCGCTGCCCCCCCTACTTGTGGGTGTACTGGGAAGATCTCGCTTTTGCTCATATTGAGTTTGTAGCCCGAGAAGGCACCAAACACTTTCAGGAGCGCGATGATTCCGTCCATGCTGCTTTGTGGGTCCGAAATGTAAAGGAGCAGATCATCTGCATAGAGTGAGACTCTGTGCTCTCTGCCGCACCTTCGGATCACCCTCCAGTTTTTTGCTGCTCTGAGCGGAATTGCTAGTGGCTCGATCGCTAGACCGAACAGCAGCTGGGACAGTGGGCATCCTTGTCTGGTGCCCCTGTACAGCTGGAAGTATCGGGAGTTGGTGTTGTTTGTCCGTACACTCGCCATGGGAGTGCTATATAGGAGTTTTACCCAGGAGGTGAATCTTGTTCCAAGCCCGAACCGCTCCAGCACCTCTGAGGTATTTCCATTCGACTCTGTCGAAGGCCTTTTCTGCATCTAGGGAGACAATCACCTCTTGTGTTCTCTCCCCGGATGGGGTCATTATCACGTTCAGCAGGCGCCTAATGTTCGAAGTAAGCTGTCTACCTTTGACAAAGCCAGTCTGGTCTTCTGCTACCACCTCTGGCACGCAGTCTTCCAGCCTTTTGGCTAGGATCTTGGCCAGTATTTTGGCATCCGCGTTCAGTATTGCGTTGGGTCTTTGTCCTTCTTAGGTATCAGCGAGATTGAGGCCTGTGCTAGCGTGGGTGGCAGTGTGCCCCTGGCTAGCGAGTCTGTGAACATCTCCCGCAGGTGCGGGGCCAGTGCTGTCGCGAATGTTTTGTAGAAGTCCGCCGGGAACTCGTCTGGTCCCGGCGCCTTCCCCGCCTGCATGGAGCTAATGCTGTCCATGATTTCTCCAGTGCTAGTGGTGCTTCCAATTCCCGTTTTCTGCCCTCCCCCACGACTGGTATGTCCAGTCCATCAAGGAACCGTTTCATCCCGGACTCCCCCCTTGGGGGCTCCGAGGTGTACAGCCCTTGGTAAAAGGCCCCGAATGCTTTGTTGATCTTTTCTGGTTCCGTTTCTAATGTGCCCAGAGTGTCCCTGATTTGCGCAATTTCTCTGGTGGCCGCCTGCTTTCTCAGCTGGTGTGCCAGCAGGCGGCTGGCTCTGTCTCCGTGTTCGTATAGGGTCCCACGTGCCTGGCGGAGTTGATGCATTGCTTTCCTGGTGCAGAGCAGATCAAAGTGCCTTTGTAACTCTTTCATCTCCGCCAGCTCTACGGTCGGGGCCTCGGAGTATTTGCGGACTACCTCCAGTATGGAGTTGACCAGCTGCTGCCTAGCCGCCCTTTCCTCCCTATCTCTTCACGCTTTGAAAGCGATGATTTCCCCTCTTATTACGGCCTTTAGTGCTTCCCAGAACGTGGAGGGCGAGACCTCCCCGTTCTGGTTGTTCTTCGTGTACTCTGCTATGGCCTGCGATATCTTTTCATTGAAGGCCTTGTCTGCTAGTAGGGTAACGTCCAACCTCCATGTGGGGCGTTGGGCCCTGCCCGCCTCCAGCCACACGTCCATGTAGTGTGGGGCGTGATCTGATATCACCATTGCGGAGTATCCC
Organism: Scyliorhinus canicula; assembly: GCF_902713615.1. NCBI lineage: Eukaryota > Metazoa > Chordata > Chondrichthyes > Carcharhiniformes > Scyliorhinidae > Scyliorhinus > Scyliorhinus canicula. The sequence continues at coordinate 104,017,892 of NC_052146.1, read as the reverse complement.
ACTTTGTCTATCCCTGGAAGCACCGTTTTCCCCACCACAAAGAAGTCAATTCTGGTGTATACGTTGTGTACTGGGGAGAAGAAGGAGAATTCCCTCTCCCCTGAGTGGGTGAACCTCCAGGGGTCCACTGCTCCCATCTGCTCCATAAAGTGACTGAGTTCCCTTGCCATGCTTGAAGTCTTCCCCGTTTTGGGGTTTGATCTGTCAGTCGTTCGATCCTGTACACAGTTGAAGTCCCCCCCATGATTAGTTGGTGTGTCGCTATGTCCGGGATTTCCACCATGGTCTTCTTGATGGAGCTCGTGTCGTCCTAGTTGGGCATGTACACGTTAACTAGTACTACCGGGCCCCATCCAGGACCCGCTGACCATAATGTACCCCCCCCCCCCCCCCCCCCCCCCCCGGGTCCGTAACCATCTTTGTCGCCTTAAACATCATCCATTTGCTGATCAGTATTGCCACCCCCCTGGCCCTCGTCCCGTAGCAGGAATGGTAGTCTGTCCCACCCAGCCCTTTCTTACCCGCAGTCGGTCCTGCTCTCTCAGGTGCGTCTCTTGGGAGGAAGATTATGTCGGCCGTCATATTTCTTAGGTGGGTGAGGACTCTGGATCTTTTCACTGGGCTGTTGAGACCCCTTGCGTTCCAGGTGACTATCCAGGTGGGGGGCTTCTGTCCCCTCGCTCCTGAGGGATCAACCATATTTACCTGGTGGACGCGCCACTGCCCTCCGGGGTTCCCCTTTGTCCAGGATGGCCACTGTTGCTGCTCTCTCCATGTGGTCGGGCCCCTGCGCTCCGGGGTTTCCCTTCGCCCAGGGGGCACCCGAAATGGCCGCCCATGTGCGACTGCCACGCGGGTAGTCCCCTGCGCTCTGGGGTCTCCCTTTGTTAGGGGGCCGTCCAGGATGGCCGCTGTCACTGCTCTCTCCATGCAGTCGGGTCCCTGCGCTCCGGGGTTTCCCTTCGCCCAGGGGGCACCCGACATGGCCGCCCGCTGTTCGACTGCCACGTGGGTAGTCCCCTGCGCTCTGGGGCCTCCCTTCACCCAGCGACCGTACTGGGTGGATGCTTGCAGCGATTCCTTGTTCCGAGCCCTCTGTTGTGGCACTTTGTCGCCCTATTGTTGTTCCTTTTCTAGCCATGCTTGTCCCTCCGTCCCTGCTCTCCCCATCCCCCGGGTCTATCCCTTTCTGTGTCCCCTCCTCCCCGGTCCCCCCCCTTTTATCTCCCTCCCCCCCCATATATCCCTCCTTTGTCCCCCTTTCCCCTGCTTCTATCCCCGTTTGTTCTTCCGCCTCTGTTGAGTGCCCCCCCCCCCTCCCTGCCTGGCGCCTTCCCCCCTGTTGGGGGCGCGCTGCGGCCCTGCTTTGCTGCATGTCCCCAGCGCTAGCTTTCTTGCTAGTGTGGTGACCCCCCTCTCGGGAATTTCTGTCACGCTTCTCCTTTGCCCAGCCTCTGCGTTTTTCTGTCTGCTCTTCCCCCATCCTACTCTGCGCTCTCCTCGCTTGCTCTCCCTTCTCCGCTGCTCTCGTTCCCTCGTGCTGGGGCCTGGTCTCCCACCTGTGGTGATCCCTCAGGTAGCGGTTTCCTCTTTGATCAGGGTGCGCTTGCCCTGATTTGGGGGGGGGGCTGGTGTTGCCTCACCCCTCCCCCGTTGGCGTGCTGTTGCCCCTTGCCTGGGACCCCGTATTTCTACCCTCGCTGCTGTTTTTCCAGCCCACGTTCCTCGATAAACTGGTTTGCTTCGGCAGGGGTTGTGAAGAAGTATTCTCTTTTTTGGTATGTGACCCAGAGTTTCGCTGGGTACAGCATACCGATACGCACTCTGCTCTTGTGAAGATCTGCTTTCGCTCTATTAAATTCGGCCCGTCTCCTGGCGAGGTCTGCCCCGATGTCCTCGGAAATTCTAATGACGTGTCCTTCCCATTTGCAATTTCTGTTCTCCCTGGCTCAGCGCAGGATTGTTTCCCTGGCTTGGTACCGGTGCAGTTTAGCTATAACTGCCCTCGGGCGGTCCCCCACCTTGGGCTTCGGGCATAGCGACCGGTGTACTCTGTCCATTTCTGGTGGGTCGGGGACAGTTTCCCTCCCCACTAAGTTGCCCAGCATCTTGGCCACATAGGCAGTGGGGTTTCGACCCTCGATCTCCTCTGGCAGGCCCACTATCCTGACATTTTGCCTTCTCGGGTGGTTTTCCTGGTCGTCCACCCTGCTCTTCAGGCTCCCCTGCGTTGTGCCCAGTCTCGCCGCCTCTCTCTCCAGGGCCATCATCCGGTCGCTCATGTCAGTTGCGGCCTTTTCCACTTCCTTAATGGTTGCCCCTTGGGCTTCCAGTTTCTTGTCTTGGGCTTCCAACTTTTTCTCTTGGGCTTTCAGTTTCTTCTCTGCTATGCCCAGGGCAAGCTGCATCTCTGCCAGGGCCTTGGCCATTGCTGCCTGTACTGTGGCCTCCATGTCTGCTCTGGCCTCTGCCTTGTTTCCCTGCTGATGTTCCCTCAGCGCCTCGGCAAAGGCTGCCTTCCAGTACCCCTCTGGCCCAGGGGGGAAATACTCCTGTCTGACCAGGTCTTTTTGTTGCAGCGTGGCTTTGGTTCCCCGCTTCGTGTGACAGTTGGCTCGTCTGAACAGGCTCGCATAGTATCGTCCCGTTTGCTTTTGGTGCCTCTTCTCCCTCTGCTCTGGCTCCCTTCTGGCATTTTCTTTAGGCAAGTTATTTTTTAAAAAAAGGTTGGAGAAAAAAGTCTGTTTTTTTACCGGGGGGGGGGGCTCAGTCCAGCCGCACTTTCGACCGTCAGTACTTTAGTGTTTTGAAAAACTTGCGATTTCACACTCATCCTCTAAAAAGGTTGATCATGCATTGTTCACAGCTCTTCACAAAATACAAGCGGCACAGTGGCTAGCCCTGCTGCCTCACGGCACCGAGGACCCGTGTTCGATCCCGGCCCTGGGTTACTGTCCATGTGGAGTTTGCACATTCTCCCGGTGTCTGCATGGGTCTCACACCCACAATCCAAAGATGTGCAGGGTAGGTGAATCGCCCATCCTAAATTAGCCCTTAATTGGAAAAAATTATAGGGTACTCTAAAATTTATAAGAAAAGAAAAGCTGTGCTCAAAATACAACTTCCCAATTGGAGGACAGTCATAAAAGTCTGCCACTTATACCAGATCACACTGTGAAACAATCAACATTATGCTGGTAACCTACTCACATTTAATTTTAAGTAAGTTCAAATGTGCTCGTGAACGGGTGGGTTACCTGGGCGGGTTAGCTTCTAATTCCTGCAGCTTCTCCTCAAGCTTCACTTGAGCTTCTGCAAGTTCATCGTACTCCTGTTAAAATTGAAATCAAATGAATTTGTCAAGTGATGATATCGTAAAGAAATTAATGTTATTGAATGGTATGATAAAATTCTGCCTCTTCACCTTTGAAAATGGGTTGTAACCCAGCCCAGACGGATGGGTTTTGCTGACTGTCGGGAATCCCAAATGAGAGAAAATTGAACCCATTTCAATCTAGAATCTATTAGCTACAACAGCATAAAGCTCTGTCCCAAAGGCTGGTCTTAACCCATTCATTGAAATAGGCCTTTAGTTCACAGACAGTAATTGTTTCATTTTCCACGCCAGCACTACATATGACCAGCATGGTCTCACAGTGGTTAGCACTGTGGCTTCACAGCGCCAGAGACCCAGGTTTGATTCCCTGCTGGGTCACCTTCTATGAACGTGCAGACTCTGCACAGACGGTCATAGAATTTACAGTGCACAAGGAGGCCATTCGGCCCATCACGTCTGCACCGGCTCTTGGAAAGAGCACCCTACCCAAGGTCAACACCTCCACCCTATCCCCATAACCCAGTAACCCCACCCAACACTAAGGGCAATTTTGGACACTAAGGGCAATTTATCATGGCCAATCCACCTAACCTGCACATCTTTGGACTGTGGGAGGAAACCGGAGCACCCGGAGGAAACCCACGCACACACGGGGAGGATGTGCAGACTCCACACAGACAGTGACCGAAGCCGGAATCGAACCTGGGAACCTGGAGCTGGGAAGCGATTGTGCTATCCACAATGCTACCGTTCTGCCACGTTCTCCCCGTGTCTGCGTGCGTTTCCTCCAGGTGCTCCAGTTTCCTCCCACAGTCCAAAGATGTGCAGGTTAGGTGGATTGGACATGCTAAATTGCCCTTGGTGTCCAAAAAAATAAAAAAGCTTAGGAGAGGTTATTGGGTTACGGGGACAGGGTAGATGTGAGGGCTTAAGTGGGTCAGTGCAGACTTGATGGGCCAAATGGCCTCCTTCTGCACTGTATGTTCTCCCAATCCAAGCAGAATTAGGAGTCATTTGTTCTGTATTCAAATGTTATAGCATCACAAGTAGGCTTATATTAACACTGCAATGAGGTTACTGTGAAAATTCCTCAGTCGCCACACTACAGCTACACTGAAGGAGAATTTAGAATGTCCAATTCACCTAAAAAGCACGTCTTTCAGGACTTGTGGGAGGAAACTGGGGCACCCGGAGGAAACCCACGCAGACACAGGGAGAAAGTGCAGACCCCGCACAGAGTGAATCGAACCCGGGTCCCTGGCATTGTGAAGCATCAGTGCTAACCACTTTGCTACCGTGTCACCCTGAGAAAAACTCTGAGCTTGGCGTCATTTGAACTCGCAACCTTCTGATCTGGAGTCAAATGCACTACCAGTGCACCACAAGCCCAACTATTTATGGCCTGTGTTTGGATTATACAAAATAATTCTTTGCACTTGGTTAAAGCAAAGCTTCCTGTCTGGATTTGGCTGTAAAGGAGAAGCCTGTAAAATATTATTTTTGTAAGTACTTTTATTAATAACATTGAAGTTGCAGTAGCGAACCAGGCCATTCAGCCACACAGTCCATGTTAGCATTTACCCTCCATTTCCTCACAGCCTGGCAGCAAAGTGAAATTGTGCTGTACCCTCTCAAGCCTCACTCTACCTCTAGTGGTGTAGAGTCCCATAATGCAGCAAGTAATCTGACTGAGGAATTGTAAAAAATTTTAGATAGGCCTTTGCCTCAGCTTTAACCCTTGGCTTTTATACTCTAGTAATGTGATAAATCCGAGAACTAGATTATCTTTGTCCACTGCTGTTATTAACCCTTTAATGTTCTGTGAACCTGTCACCCCATCTCCCTTTTGCAAATTTGCCAGTCCAAGCCTGCTTCCTTCCGAATATAACTACTTTGAACCAAATGCATTAATATGTTCCATGTGGTGGAATAATTATTAGCAGAAACCTGTAAAACATTTTTCACAATACTTTAAAAATCCCATCCCAAGCCATTCCTGCGCTACCCCCACCCTATTTCTTTCATCCTTTCACATCATCGGCCATACCCCTTATCCCCCACCAACATTCCACATTTCCTCGAACCCACAGAACCTCTTCCATGCCATCACCTCCGCACCCCCCACCCCTCCGCATTCACCTTTCCCCAATACTGTGCCCCCTTCTTCCTCTCTCACGAATCATCTATTGTTCCCCCACCTCGCCCATGAAGTCCCCCATCCACTCTAAATGCCCTCCTGTACCATTCCCCCATCCACTCCAAGCGCCCCTTGCTGCTCCCACCCCCCTCTCCACTCCTCTTGTTTCTCCCTCGTCGCAGTGACAATCTCTTGATTACAAAGTGGGGGAGGATGGGCAGGACAGACAAGTCAACAATATTAATTTATAGGACAAACTTCTCTATTCTGATGTGTGACTGGAAACTTTCTTCTTCTTGTGGCTAATTAGCTGGTAGTATCCTGGCTAGTTCAAAAAGAGCTACTTCAGGCTTGAGAAATAGCTTTCATGCTTCTAAGCTGCTGTTGGCTGAACCTTAATAATATTAGGAATAGCTTTCTAAGCTTGCAACATTACTATTTTCCATTACCACGCCACAAAAATATTTCAGTTTTTAAAGTTAAGAACAATTATTTAAATAACTGCAACCACTTTGCAAACTGATACATGAATACAAGGTACTACTCCAGTGGCGTGGCAACATTTGAGTGCAAACAAGAAGATATGCAAACAGTCACCAACAAATGTTGATTAACACAGTACAAAACTATACCTATGCCATGAGAATCCATTTTCACCTTCACATAGCTTTCTAAACTGCATGCAGTTAAAAGAATCATTTTAAAAATGGCATAACATTCCGGCGGCGCAGTGGTTAGCAGTGCTGCCTCACGGCACCAAGGACCCGGGTTTGATCCCAGCTCTGAGTCACTGTCCATCTGAAGTTTGCACATTCTCCCCGTGTCTGTGTGGGTCTCACCCCCACAACCCAAAGATGTGCCGGGTAGGTGGCTTGGCCACGCTAAATTTCCCCTTGATTGGGAAAAAAAGGAATTGGGTACTCTAAACTAAAAGAAAAATGGCATAACATTCAAGTCAGATCATTACACTGTTTCTCCACATTACATCAAATTCCAGGCTTTTTGGACTTCAAAAGAGGTGCAAGCAAAAGGATGCCTCCCCATTTTCCGCATTCCCACCCCTCAAGTTTATTCAAACTGCCATACAAATCCCCACATAATAAAAATTCACCTTGCATAATGCAGTTAGGTCTCTCAATTTACTTTTCACTAGAAATTCTGCGGTGATGTCACGAGGGGGCTTCACTTCAGAGGCTTCTTTATACTGCTGATGTAATTCTTTTATTTTTTCTTTTAATGATACCATCTGAGTAAAAAAAGAAACAAAGATAAAAATATACGAAAAGCACAAGATAATCCGGTGTAAAATCCTTATCAAATGTTATCGACACAAACAACCTTTAATCCAGGGGTGGACAAACTACGGCCCGCGGGCTGCATGCAGCCCGCTAAAGGTCTTTATGCGGCCCACCAAGTCATTAAAAAAAAAATCTTTATTTTAATTGTTTTATTATTTTTTTAAGGTTAATGGGGGGGCTGTTGGGTTACTTACTGGTATAGGGTGGATACGTTGACTTGAGTAGGGTGATCATTGCTCAGCACAACGTCGAGAGCCGAAGGGCCTGTTCTGTGCTGTACTGTTCTATGTTCTGTATGAGGCGCCCAGAATCATAACCGGGTGAAGTAATTATTTTACTTAATATACTATGCGGCCCTTTAAAATTGTGAATTTCTGAATGTGGCCCTTGCACGGAAAAGTTTGCCCACCCCTGCTTTAATCTATAATGGAAACAAAAATGATATGCTGTTAGTATTCAGCAGGTCAGGCAGCACTTGGATAGAAGAAACCAAACGTTTTAGGGTGATATTATGGAAACTGCAATTCCTTTCTGCTCACTTCACGCTCCACGGACAATAGAGAATTATGCATTTTGTTATATTGCAAACGTAGCAATTGCATTAATACTCCTGAAGCAGAGTAGCTTTATCCAGGATCACAAAAGCCTGGACAACTACAAATAATTTTGAAATGGCATAACATTTCAGAAATCCAACATAGAAGCAGAAAATGTATCAGCACCTGAAAATAAAGATGGTACTATCAGATGGTATTATCTGGTCACTATCCAGTGGCCTTGACATCTATCATTATGCAGTGCTTTGGCGGTAGCACGGTGGCACAGTGGTTAGCACTGCTGCCTCACGGCGCCGAGGTCCCAGGTTCGATCCCGGCTCTGGGTCACTGTCCGTGTGGAGTTTACACATTCTCCCCGTGTTTGCGTGGGTTTTGCCCCCACAACCCAAAGATGTACAGGGTAGGTGGATTGGCCATGCTAAATTGCCCCTTAATTAGTAAAATGAATTGGGTACTTTAAATTTATTTTTTTAAAAAGAAAAAAAAATGAAGTGCTTCGAGAGGTTGGTAATGAGACACATCAACTCTATGCTCCTATAATGCATTGATCTATTGCAATTCGCATACCATCACAACCAGGCCACTGCAGACACCATCTCCCTGGCCCTACACTCATCCCCGAAACATCTCAACAACAAGGGTTCCTATGTCAGACTCCTATTCATTGACCGCAGCTCCACTTTCAACACTATTATCCCAGACAAGCTCATATCCAAACTCCAAAAATGGACTTGGCTCCTCCCTCTGCAACTGGTTCCTCGACTTCCTGACCCATAGACCACAATCATTAAGAATAAACCACATCAGTCCTCAATACCAGAGCCCGCAAGGCTGTATACTTAACCCCCTACTATACTCCTTATACTCACATGACTGTGTGGCAAAATTCAGTTCCAACTCCATCTACAAGTTTGCTGATGACACGACCATAGAGGGTCAAACAACGATGAGTCAGAATACAGGAAGGAGATAGAGAACCCAGTGGCATGGTGTAACGACAACAATCTCTCCCTCAATGTCAACAAAACTAAAGAGCTATTCTTCGACTTCAGGAAACCAAGTGTCATACACACCTCTCTATCAACAGTGAAGAAGTGGAGATAGTTGACAGCTTTGAATTCCACCAACAATCTTATTAATCACCAACATCTGTCCTAGTCCACCCACATCAACACTCCAAATAAGAACAGCGCCAAAAACTAAGGAAATTCAGCATTTCCACACAGACTCTAACCAATTTTTACAGATGCACCAAAGAAAGCATTCTATCTGGCTACATTACAGCTTGGTATGGCAATTGCGCGGCTCAAGATCGTCAGAAACACAGAGTTATGAACACCACCCAGTCCATCACACAAACCCGCCTCCCATCCATTGACTCGGTCTACACCTCCCGCTGCTTTGTGAAAGAAAGCAGCATAATCAAAGACCCCTCCCACCCGGCTTACTCACTCTTCCAACTTCTTCCATCAGACAAGAAGATACAAAAGTCTGAGAACACGCAGATTCACAGATTCACAAACAGCATCTTGCGTGCTATTACCAGACTCCTGAATGGCTCCCTTATGGACAGAACTGATCTCCCTACGCATCTTCTTTACTGTTGTAGCACTACACTCCATATGCCACACCCAATCCCTATGTCTTTGCGTCTACATTGTGTATTTATTGTATGTCCGCTGTTTTTCCACGTATAGAACGATCTGCCTGGACTGTATGCAGAATGCTTTTCATTGTACCTAGGAACACGTGACAATAAATCTAAATGTAGACCCTTATTGTCATCAAGAGCTATTCTGAAAAAGGGACTTCATTCCAAGCATTAACCTTTTCTCTTTACTATGGATGTTATTTCTCCCTGAAAGGATTACAATGGATAGTGATAGAAAGTCAATCGATTTTAACAAGGATGTATTGCTCTTAAAGTGTTGGCTTTGTCAAATAGCTGCATGACTGCTAGTATGAAGTGTTATTGCCCTCTGCAGTTGAAAAATAATCAAAGAATAGCCTCCAACTTTTAACAGCTTTTCGGAACAATATATTTCAATACTTGTCCCACTACAGATGACAAATCACAAACAACTTGGCCCAGTCTCTAAAATTTATGGACAGGCAAAACATAGGACCAAGCATTTACACACTGCAGTAATTTACAACCAGGACATCAGGTCTGCAATGCTAATGCCCGCCAGAAGCACCATTACAGGGTAGAAATTGGTACTGCAGCCTAACATAAAGGTAATCATAATGTCAAAGGATTGACTTCTCTTTAAATGTGAGTGTTTTGGAATATTTAAATTTCCATGTTCAGCATAGAGCACATCTGTGATGAATATGCATATTTAAAGAAATGCTACAATGATGATGGTACATTGACAAGAATAAATAACAGGCGCGATTCTCCATCGGCGAGATCCTCTGCTTTGCCGACAGCGCATTCATGCCCGCGGATTTCCCCAACAGCATAGAGGTGGCCACAATGGAAACCCCATTGGCCGGCTGCCAGCAGAGGTGTACCATGCCAGAAAACGGGTCTGGCGAGACGGAGAATCCCACCCAACATTTTCTTACTAAGAGAGAGATCACAGAGTGGATGCAGGGAAGGACTTTCAATCAAGGTCAAGCAATACAGATGTTTGCAGTGGTTCAGTTTGCAGGATTCTCACCCAAGTTTAAATGTTGAGAGTCCAAGTCTCATGTGATGGTACATCAGATGACTTTTAAATAATTATTACACAGTTTACAGCAACGGTACATTTCTTCATGGCACAAAAATCCAAAACGAAAAGTGAAGGACTGTATAAGATTAAACGAAAAGGCTTATAAAGTTGCCGGAACTAGTAAACGTGAGTATTGGGATGATTTTAGAATACAGCAAAGGAGAACCAAGAAATTGATAAAGAAAGGGAGAGTAGAATATAAATGTAAACTAGCAAAAACATAAAAATGGACTGCAAAAGCTATAAGTACATTAAAAGACCCATTGCAGGCAGTCTGGAGAATTTATAATGGGGAATACAGAAATGGCAGAGAAGCTAAATAAATATATTGTGTCTTCCTTACTGAGGTAGATTCAAAAAATCTCCCAGAATTAGGGTACCAAGAGACCAGAGAAAATGAGAAATTGAAGGAAATTAGTATTAATAAGAAGATTGTATTGTAGAAATCAATGGAACTGAGGGTCAACAAGTATTGGAACTGGATATTCGACATTCCAGTGTGTTGAAAGAGGTTGCTACATAGATAATGGATGCATTGGTTGTCATCTTGCAAAATTTTACAGATTCTGGAATGGTTCCCGCAGATTGAAAGGTAGCAAATATCACCCCATTATTTAAGGGAGGGAGAGAAATCAGGAAACTACTGGAATCGGTTATAAAGAATTTGATAAATGGACACTTGGATAATAATGATCTGCTTGGGCACAGTCAACATGGACTTATGAATGAGAAATTATGCTGGGAGTTTATTGAGGATATTACTAACAGAATTGATAAAGGGAAGTTGGTAGACAAAGTATACTTAGATTTGCAGAAGGCTACTGATAAAGGAGGTCGAGTTAGCAAAACTAAAGCATATGGGATAGGAGGTAACATACTGACATGGATTGGTTAATAAGCAGAAAGCAGAACAGGAATGAATGGGCATTCTCACATTGGCAGGCTGTGACTAATGAGGTACCACAAGGATCTGTACTTGGGTCCCAGATATTCATTTTTTTTTAAAAAACCTTTTTATTGGCTTTTCTCATATTTATAAACAGTTGTTACTTATATACATTACATTTTTCTTGCCCCCGCTAATTTGCTTTATTTTACAGAGAGGTTTGTTTTGTCCTTCATTTGACTAACTACGTACATTTTGCTGTCCTCTGGATTAGTGAATGATATCCCCCCCGGGTTGCGCAGTCCTTTGGTTCTTCATTTTTTTTCCCCCTGGCTTACTCCTCGTTGCTGACGTCGAACAGGTTTTGGAACAGGCCGATGAACTGTCCCCAAGTATCCAGGAAGCCTTCCTCTGACCCTCGGATGGCGTACTTAATCTTCTCCAGGTGGAGAAATTCCGAGAGGTCAGCGAGCCAGTCTGCAGCTGTGGGTGGTGCTGCCAATTGCCAGCCAGGCAGGAAACGAACGCCAGGGCGTTGGCCCCCTTCCTCATGTGTAGCTCTGGCTACTCCATATACCCCGAAGATTCCCACTATTGAGCATGGCTTCACCCTCATCCCCATAACCTTGGACAATGCCTCGGAGAAGGCTGTACAAAACCCAGCAAGCTTGGGGCAAGCCCAAAACATGTGGGTGTGCTTGGCCGGGCCCCTCTGGCACCATTCACATTTGTCCTCCACCTCCGGGAAGAACCTGCTCATTCGGGTTCTGGTCAGGTGTGCTCGGTGCACCACTTTGAGCTGCATTAGGCTTAGCCTTGTGCTGGAGGAGGTGGAGTTCGTCCTGCTCAGTGCTTCGCTCCAGAGTCCCCATCCTACCTCTGTCCCCAGTTCGTCCTCCCATTTTTGTCTGATCCCGTCCAGTGGTGTTCGGGCTCTGTCCAGTAGCTGTCTGTATATTTTCCCACATAGCCCCCTCTTCTCGCTGCTTGTGCCTATCAGGTCCTCTGGTAGTGTGCTTTCTGGGGCCACAATGTACCCTCCTGTCTCTTTGCAGAGGAAGTACTTTATTTGGAGGTGTCTGGTGTCTCAGTTCCTGTCCTCTTGCTAGTTTCCACTTCCTTGTCAGTTCATCCAGTGTCGCCAGTCTGCGCCCTACGTAGAAGTCCCCGACCGTCAATGTGCCCCCGTCCCGCCTCCATCTTTTGAAGGTGGTATCTAGCATGGCTGGAGGGAAATCTGTGATTGCCGCAGATTGGGGCCAAAAGGGGCATTTTGGTTATCCCGAAGTGCTGTCTCAGCTGGGTCCACGTTCTCAGTATGGACGCTACCGCTGGACTCGTTGTGTATCTTGTTGAGGAGGATGGGAGTGCTGCTGTGGCCAGGGTCCGGAGGGTTGTTTCTTTACAGGAGGCCTCCTTTATTTGTACCCAATCTGTGTCGGGTTCTTGTACCCATCCCCTCACTTTTTCTACCGTTGCTGCCCACTGGTAGTATTGTAGGTTCGGTAGAGCCAGGCCCCCTCTAACTTTCCCTCTTTGCAGTGTCGGCTTGGGAATTCTCGGGTTCTTGCCCCCCGCCCACACACAAATGCCATGATTAGCCTGTCTATATTTTGGAAAAAGGCCTTGGGGATGAAGATCGGGATGGATCTAAACAGAAGAGGAATCTTGGCAGTACGTTCATCTTGATCGTCTGCACTCTTCCCGCCATGGAGAGTGGGAGTGAGCCCCACCATTGAAGGTCTTTTCTTACTTCCTCCACCAGGCTGGTCAGGTTCCACGTGTGGATCTGTGGCCAAGCTCTAGCTATTTGGATCCTCAAGTAACGGAATCTGTTCTGGGCCGTTTTGAACGGGAGCCCCTTCGGGAGGCCTTTTGGGTTCACTGGGAATGACTCGCTTTTTCCCAGGTTAAGTTTGTAGCCCGAGAAGGTTCCAAACCCTTTCAGGATTTGCAGTATTGCCGTTAGTCCCTCCTGTGGCTTCGAGACATAGAGGAGCAGGTCATCTGCATAGAGTGAAACTCTGTGCTCCCTGTCTCCTCTCCGGGGTCCCAGATATACATGACAAATATCAATGATTTGGATGTGGGGACCAAAAAAGATGGTGGGAATGTGTGTTGTGAGGAAGATGCAAAGCAGCTTCAAGGCGATTTAGGCCAATTTAACGAGTGGGCAAGAACATGGCAGATGGAATATAATGTGGAAAAAATATGAGGTTACTCTTTGGTAGGAACAGATGTGCAGAATATTTCTTAACTGGTGAGATTAGAAAGAGTAGATGTACAAAGGTGTCCTTGTCAGTAAAGCACTGAACATTAACAAGCAGCTACAACATGGGGCAGCTCTGTAGCGTAGAGGTTAGCACAGTTGCTTCACAACTCCAGGGTCCCAGGTTCGATTCCTGGCTGGGTCACTACGTGCAGAGTCTGCACATTCTCCCTGTGTCTGCGTGGGATTCCGGGGGCAACACGGTAGCATAGTGGTCAGCACAGTTGCTTCACAGTTCTAAGGTCCCAGGTTCGATTCCCGGCTGGGTCACGGTCTGTGCGGAGTCTGCACGTTCTCCCAGTGTCTGCGTGGGTTTCCTCTGGGTGCTCTGGTTTTCTCCCACAGTCAAAGATGTGCAGGTTAGGTAGATTGGCCATGCTAAATTGCCCTTCCAAAAAAATGTTAAGTGGGGGTTACTGGGATAGGGTAGATACGTGGACTTTAGTAGGGTGCTCTTTGTAAGGGCTGGTGCAGACTCGATGGGCTGAATAGCCTCCTTCTGCACTGTAAACTCTATGGTTCTATGAGCAGGCAATTAGGAAGGCTAATGGCATGTTGGCCTTTATTGCAAGAGGATTTTTAATACAGGAATAGTTAAATCAAGCTTCAATTGTATAGAACCTCGGTTAGATGGCACCTGGAGTACTGTGTGCAGCTTTATCTTAGGAAGGATATTATTGCCATAGAGAAGTGTAACAAAGATTCATCAGACTTGTCCTAAGATGGTGGGGTGTTTTCTGAAGCGAGTTGCGGAAATTGGGGCTGTATTTTCAAAGAATGAGGGGGATCCCATTGAACTCTACAAAATACTGAAGGGTTGGACAGGGTACATACAAGTAAGATGTTTCCCCTGCTTGGGGAGTCTAGACCCAGGGATCCCAATTTCAACATAATGTGCAAGCCACTTAGTTACCGAGATGAGGTGAATCTTTGGAATACTCTACCCCAGAGGGCTGTGGAAGCTCAGTCATTGAGTATATTTAAAACAGAGATGAGATGATTTTGAAATACCAATGTCATAATGGGACATTGGGATCATGTAGTAAAAAGGAATTGAAGTGGATGATCAGCCATGATCGTACTGAATGGTGGAGAAGGCTAGATGCAGAAAGATATTAAGTATTTGGGTATAGTGAGAGGGTGCAAAAGTAGTATATTTGAGGTAGTCCAACATTCTCATCTAGAGTAGATGTAAAGCATCTCTGTACTTTAGACAATTAAAATACAGAATAAGTCTACAACCACTTTAGCAAGTACTGGCAACTTTCTAAACAATGGAACTTAATCATCAAATGTCAAAATAAATACAATTTATTTTCCCTATTCCTAGTTTCTAGATAGAGTTTAAACCAAGTTCAAATTTACCTTATTAAGCAACTCTTTCAAATCCTCTTGTGTTTTCACTATTTTCTTCCAGTGTTCAATCTGTTCATCCTTCACGTGTTTCTCTTGCAGTCTGACAAGGTTTCCAATTATTATTTTAACACAATCAATGCTTTGGGTTATTGAGTTACAAACCTGATTATATTTACATTACCTTAATAATTACAACAATGACATACTTCAAAATTACTTGTTAGCTATAAAGCCGTTTGGGATATTGGGAAAGATGGTGTATCTTGGGCAGCACAGTGGTTAGCACAATTGCTTCACAGCACCAGGGTCCCAGGTTCGATTCCCCGCTGGGTCACTGTCTGTGCGGAGTCTGCACTTTCTCCCAGTGTCTGCATGGGTTTCCTCCGGGTGCTCCGGTTTACTCCCACTGTCCAAAGACGTGCAGGTTAGATGGATTGGCCATGCTAAATTGCCCTTAATGTCCAAAAAATGTTAGATGTGGTTATTGGATTATGGGGATTGGGTGGAAGTGAGGGCTTAAGTGGGTCGGTGCAGACTCGATGGGCTTCTGCATTGTATGTTCTATGTACCTATGTATCTTTCTTTAATATTCATTGCGTTAAACTCAATACATTGCCTGCTGTATAATTATTGAAGAATACTTGGGGTGAAAAGCAGATTCTAAAAGACTAGACATTTTAAACAACTTTTTGTTGAACCAAAAGATGCCAACAAAATAAGATACACAATATCAATGAGAAGTATTAATTGGTGATGACTTGAAAATACAGTTGTCAAGAAATATCTTGGATAATTGTTATTTTGACTGACTGGATGACGTGAGGAAGTAATGCATGCAAGAGTGTGAAGTTTATTAAAACAACCAAATACTCACTGTATGACAACTTCCAATGCCTGTCCTAATGATACAGGCTTGTTGTTCAGATAGTTGAAGTCCAACTGATGACTGAGGTAAGATGTGGCCTCCAGCAACCGATTGAATTCCTGCTCTACCATCTCATCTTTTTCTTTGGGGACCTGAAAAACAGGAAGAAATATTGTTGTTGCCTATAGCATCAGAGGTAGGATCATTTATTTATGCAAGAATACACAATAGCTGCACCGGTAACACCGATATCTCCATTTTGATTAGGGTTTAGCAGTGCTTTGTGCTTATGGGTGCCGCATCAAAAAAGTCAACAAATGTAATATCTGTTAGCAGAGATCCAAGCTTTCAGAACTAATTCCACCCTAAGCAAGACTTCTCGATATCCCTCAAGGGCCAAGTGCGTGGTGGCCAATGAATGCTGAAGGTGAAACAATAAATACAGTCCCCACCAACATACCCTATTTTTTTTTTTTTGCAGTGCCATTTTTTCTTTGCTTGGCCATGCACGTGTGGCATCTTAAAAAGAACCTACCTACTTGTATGCGGCCTGCACACGGACTTGTGTGTTGCTGTGCAACTGGAGGAAACATTGGTCCTCACCACTCACAGTGGACGCATTGGTGTCAGCATAATCTGTCCCCATTCAGATTATGTACATTTCCATCAGATTTATGGGAGGAGCAAGTTTCACTGCGAATGTGCCACACATGGAAATTGCATTGTTAACCATGCGGGAGTGTCAAAATCAGGTTCCTCAAACCAGTGCAAATGTCTCATCAGAAGGAAAGATCCAGGAATGTGTTGAGGTTGTTTTCTTTCAATTCTTGCCCGAGGCTTAGAACTGAATCTTCAGCCATAATTTAGGTTTTACTTCAGAATTGATGTCAATGGCAAATGATTAGCACAAATCCCAGCCGACAAAGCATCTCAGGCTTTGGCCTCCACTATCCTAACCGAGAACATATGTGCTATCGGTTTTTCTTAAGGTGCACTTTAGATATTAAAACCTCAAAATGAAAGCCAAAATAATCACACTGGAAGGACAACAATTTCCACCATAAACCAAGACAATTAAGTTCTTTTAAGCATTCAGATTAGAAGATTAACAGAGCTGGCTCGACAAATTGATCTGTACTATTTATCCAATGTATCTCCTTAATTTAAAAAATCTAGAATTCTATTTTGGATATAAAAGGCGATTAATACAGAATGAATATTAATATTCCCCAATTTAGTGTAGCTATTACATCCCAAAGTGAATTCAAACCAATGAATTGCTCTGTATAATAAACAACCCCCTCCAACCTTATGGTCGGACTCAGACAAAATTATTTCAAATGTTTGAAGCATTTTATGTTAAACTTGATTACCAGCAATTAATTAAAAAAAAACTTTTAGAGTACCCAATTCATTTTTTTGAATTAAGGGGCAATTTAGCGTGGCCAATCCACCTAGCCTGCACATCTTTGGGTTGTGGGGGTGAAACCCACGCAGACACGGGGAGAATGTGCAAACTCCACACGGACAGTGACCCAGAGCCGGGATAGAACCTGGGACCTCGGCGCCTTGAGGCAGCAGGGCTAACCCACTGCGCCACCGTACTGCCCTATTACCAGCAATTAATGTGCAAAGGATAAAACTTTGAAGAACAGTGTAAGTATTGTAAATTATTCAATTTAATTCAAAATTAGAAATGGTTCTGTCAGAGTAGATAGGGAGAAATTGTTTTCACTAACAGGAGGTTTAGTAACCAGAGGACAGAGGTTGAAGATCATTGGGAAAAAAGACAATGATGGCAGATGCAGAGACTTGTTCTTCTTTAGGCAGCGAGTTGATGTGATCTTGAAATATACCGCTTTTTAAAAAAAAAGTGGGGGAGTGGGGGGGGGGCGAGAGCAGATGCAGTAGGGAACGTGATAACACATGAAAAGGAACAGTTTACAACGCTATAGGGAGGAGCAGGCGAATGGGACTAACTACATCATTCTTCAAAGGAACTTGGGCTGAATGGCCTCCTTTTGCACACTACGATTTTTAAATTCCTATGCTTGCACAGAATCTGCATTTCTAAACTTGCCAATTTCCAATTGCAACCTCCCACTAGGCCCCTAGTCGCAACATTCCGGGGGGCCTGTTCGGGTAAGCTGATACGGGAATTGAACCCATGCTGCTGGCTTTGTTCTGCATTACAAACCAGCCGTCTAGCCCACTGAGCTAAACCAGCCCTTATAACTTGCCTAATCTCAATACGACAACTTCCTTACACCCTTCATGTACCATGCCATAGGAGACTGTCACCAATACTAGCAAATGAGAGGAGGTTGCTGCAATCTGAGGTTTGTGGGACTACAACCATATTTACACTTCCTGTTCCTCAGAGCTGGCGGCTGCCATGTGACCAGTAAATGCCAGTTCAAATAAAGCAACTGACCAATTTCAAAAATGATTACAGCAGTGTAATAGGCCAATCACAGAAAGGCCCCTTGCTTTACTTTGATTGTCTAATTTTATTTAATGCTGGGCATACAAGCTTGTGGCAAACAGCGAAGATTAATCCAGAGGCAGGAGACGATGGCCAAAAGAGGTGGCATGAAGCGGCAAACAGAATTGGCAGCAGGGCCTCGGGAAAGGAGTGGGTGGGATTAGATCCTGGAAAAGAGATGGGGGGGGGGGGGGCAGCAAGGGGACGAGCAAGGGCTAGCGGGGAGTCGGTCGATTGGCGAAAAAGATGGCCGAGTGTCTGTGTGAGGGAGAAATAGGTGCATGGGTGTGTCCAATAGAAGAATCAGATTTACAGCATCACTCCTCCCATTAAAATTGACAAGAGCCAAGCCTTGAGTAATTTTTCAGTAAGGTACCTTCTTAACAGATTCCGCACTGCTAAAGTTGGTACTTCTAAAGCAGGGATTAATATTACGGTGACATGGGTACATAAGAGTTAATGGGAGGGGCCCATGTCGCTGGTGAACATATGATTTCTCTGTTCGCACCTATTTCACAACTAAAAATAAAAAGGAGTCAGCATTACGACAATGCTTGGGGTTCCCCGATGCTACTGGGGGATCCCCAGCTCAAAATGTTTGTGAAACGCTGTGCCAACATGTTTCAAAACAATTGCACTGATTTTTCTATTCCCCATAATTACATTCTGCTTGCTGAGATTTCATAACATATGCCCATTAGAAAACGTAAAAATACATACGTTGGTGCATCTTTCTCCCTGCATTAGGATCAGGTTCCAAACATCAGGAAATGACATGGAAAAAAGGGGAGAAAAGTTATTAGTCTCTTGACCAATGACCACAATTTTGAAGTGTTCAACCTTTAAAGAAATAACCTTGCATTTATACGATGCCTTATTGTGTCTCTCAGGGTGGCTCAAAATGCTTCACAGATGAATTACTCAATCATCAGAACCTGAAGTAGCCGAGTTGCTTGCAAAACAGTAATGAGAATTAATGAGCAGTTAATCTATTTTTGGTAGTCTATATTCAGAGACGAACATTCTGCAGTAAAATGGAAGAATTCACTGCTCTTCCTCGAATCACACTAATGGATTATTCATGTCAACATGAACATCTGAAAGTTCTTCAGCACTGCACTGAAGTATCAACCTACAATACTTGCTTGTGTTCTGGATGGGATTTAAAACCACAACCATCTGATTCAGGGACAGCACGGTGGCACAGTGGTTAGCACTGCTGCCCTACGGCGCCAAGGTCCCAGGTTCGATCCCGGCTCTGGGTCACTGTCCGTGTGGAGGTTGCACATTCTCCCAGTGTTTGCATGTGTTTCGCCCCCACAACCCAAAGATGTGCAGGGTAGGTCAATTGGTCACACTAAATTGCCCCTTAATTGGAAAAAATTAATTGGGTAGCATTGTGGATAGCATAATCGCTTCACAGCTCCAGGGTCCCAGGTTCGATTCCGGCTTGGGTCACTGTCTGTGCGGAGTCTGCACATCCTCCCCGTGTGTGCGTGGGTTTCCTCCAGGTGCTCCGGTTTCCTCCCACAGTCACAAAGATGTGCAGGTTAGGTGGATACGATAAATTGCCCTTAGTGTCCAAAATTGCCCTTAGTATTGGGTGGGGTTACGGGGATAAGGTAGAGGTGTTGACCTTGGGTAGGGTGCTCTTTCCAAGAGCCGGTGCAGACTCGATGGGCCAAATGGCCTCCTTCTGCACTATAAATTCTATGATTCAGAGCTAACTAGGCACTGAATGAGCTACGCTCAAAGTCCATTTAATAGTTTTCATTCTCTCGAGAAAATGCACAAGCCAGGAGAAATAGCACAAGATTAACATTTTTCACTTTGTGTTCAGTAATATCAAGCTTTCCCCAAGTCAGACAGAAATTTCCAATGTCCACTTCAACTGAAGCACCAACAGAACACTAGCTATTTCAAGATCAGAACATACTTACTCAACAAAAATATCAATCCCTGGGCTCTGAGAAAATATCCTGGCAATGAATCAAGTTGTAGTACTACATACTAAACAGGCCAGGTATAGTACTCAGTCAAATGGTACTGAAAATCCAGTTGCTATCATCTTTGGTCAGCTCATTATCCTGAAAGAATTTGTTCGCTGTTATATCTCAGGGTCCTAGATTCCTTCCCGAAATTCAGAGCAAACTCAATGTCGAAATTCTTGAAGCAGTTTATCAAGAGCCATAATGACAATTAACCACCAATTCTATAATATTTTCCTACTAAAATTGAATATCAGAAAGTCCAAAGCTCTTAATATGATGCATGTTACTTCTGGCTATCACCTCAGTAAACCAGAAAACACCCTATGGAAATATACATAAAGCAGTGGATTGTTTCCAAACATGGAACCTTATTCCTTAGATTCTAGTAAGTCTAGACAAATACAATTTGCGCAAGTCAATAAAGAGTAGAACACCAAAACACAGTACAGCAATAGAACTAGCCAATGGTCAGAGTAGCTTCACTATGATACTATTAACTTGACCTAAAATAGCAAACACAAATTTAAACTTTGATCTTACTGGCTTTACAATTGATGTCCAAATGCAGCAAGACCTGGAATATATCCAGGCTTGGGCTGACAAGTGGCAAGTAACAATTGAGCCACACAAGTGGCAGGCAATGACCATGTCCAACAAGAGAGGATCTAGCCATATCCCCATGACATTCAATGGCATTACCATCACTGAATCCCCCACATCAACATGCTGGGTGGGTTAACATTGATCATGAATTGAACTGGAGTAGTCATATTAATACTGTGGCTACAAGGGCAGGTCAAAGCCTTGGAATCCTATGGCAAGTAGCTCACCTCCAGGCACAAGTCAGGGGGTAATGGAATACTCTCCACTTGCCTGGATAAGTGCAGCCCTGACAATGCTCAAGAAGCTTGACACTATCCAAGACAAAGCAACACGTTTGATTGCTCCCCCTTCCACAAACAAACATTCATTCCCCCACCACCGTTGAGCAGTGACTGCCATGTGCACTATCTACGAGATAAACTGCAAGAACTAACCAAGGTTCATTAGGCTGCACCTTCTAAACCCACAAACACTACCATCTAGGACAAGAGCAGCAGATACCTAGGAACACCACCACTTTGCTCACCAACCTAACTTGGAAATATATAATCCTTCCTTCACTGTTGCTGGGTCAAAATCCTGGTTCTTCCTCCCTAACAGCACAGTGGGTGTGCTTACAGCTCAGGGGCTGTAGTGGTTCAAGAAGGCAGCTTATCATCACTTCTAAAGGGCAATGAGGGACGGGCAATAAATGCTGGCCTAGCCAACAATGGCTACATCCTGCAAATGAATAAAAAAATACTCCCTAGAATATTAAAACAAATAGAATGGGGAAGTGAGCGATGGTAAACATCAATTTATTTAAAATTGGTGTTTTCTGTTGTAGACTTGACCAAATCTTTTCCTACAAAAAAGATTACACTTCATTTGCCAGTCATCTTCTGCCACTCTCCAAGGCAAGGCAGCCTGCTTGACTGGCACCCCATTCACCAGCTTAAATATTAACTCTCTCCACCATCCACGCACAGTGGCAACAATGCACTGCAGCAACTCACCAAGCCTCCTTTGACAGCGCGTTCCAAACCTCTTGACCTCTACCACCTCCAAGGACAAGTGAGCACCCCCATCTGCAAGTTCCCCTCCAAGCAACACAGTTTCCTACTTGGAAATATATCAGCGTCCCTTCCATGTCACTGGGTCAAAATCCTGGAACTCCCTCCTGAATGGTACTGTGAGTGTATCTACACCAAATGGACTGCAGTTGTTTAAAGCTGCACTTCCCACCACTTTCTCAAGGGAAATTAGGAATGGATAATAATGCTGGCCTCGCCAGCGATGCCCAAACCTCATGAATAAATTATGCAGCATGGTAGCATAGTGGTTAGCACTATGGCTTCACAGCACCAGGGTCCCAGGTTCGATTCCCGGATAGGTCAATGTCTGTGCATTCTCCCCGTGCTGCGTGGGTTTCCGCCGGGTGCTCCGGGTTTCCTCCGACAAGTCCCGAAAAACATGCTAGTTAGGTAATTTGGACATTCTGAATTCTCCCTTCGTGTACCTGAACAGTTGCCGGAATGTGGCGACTAGGGGCTTTTCACAGTAACTTCATTGCAGTGATAATGTAAGCCTACTTATGACAATAAAGATTATTAAAAAAGCTCCCACCTCACATTTTGGAATAACTATTTTTAACATTGCTCTTTGGTAACAAATTTATCAAGCAGCCAAAAGGTAAAAATTGACATTCGCGAACAAACCGGGTCGACTTCATCGGGAAAAAAATCATCCACCAAAGACTTATTAAATAATTTATGAATTTAAAATCTGGTTGTACACAGGTCACTTTGCTAAAGGCAAAATGACAGAAATTACCATTTCCTGCAGAAAATCTTGTATGTTTACAAAAGTGGCAATTTGGGGCATTTTATGATAATCTTTATTGTCACAAGTAGGCTTATGTTAACACTGCAATGAAGTTACTGTGAAAAGCCCCTAGTCGTCACATCACGCCGCCTGTTCGGGTAGACAGAGGGAGAATTCAGAATGTCCAAATTACCTAACTACACGTTTTTCAGGACTCGTGGGAGGAAAGCAGAGAACCCTGAGAAACCGACAGACACGGGGAGAATGTGCAGACTCCACACAGGGAGTGACCCAAGCCGGGAATTGAATCTGGGACCCTGGAGCTGTGAAGCAACAGTGCTAACCACTGTGCTGCCATGCAGGCTGATGTTTGAGGAGCACAACCCACATCATTGCCACAAATAGTGGGTAAACCACTTACTTCAACATTAATATGTCTGCTTGAAGCGGTGGAGAATGTATACTCATTACATCAATATAAAGCGTCTCATTTACAGAAAAACAAAAGGCCTCAAAGTTCAGGCAAGTGTTAAAACTTGAATGCTCTTTACAGTACAAGTCTTCAATTTTGGGATTATTTGCAGGCATATTTACCAAGGATCATCCCTCTCATTCTTTCCCCACATCACCACTTTTATTCAGATAACAGGTAGGGGCCCATCTCTTCTTGCCTATCAATTCGACTCTTTACCCAATCACTAGAATATGCGAGATTGTGTTTGGAAGTAACCAGCTGCCAACTTTCCCAATTCCCACTAGGGAAGCACTTGTCATTCAATCAAATTCTTCCCCAGTGCCATGCTGGTATAGGAACCCACTGAATAAAACATCCCATCACTCCACAATGCAGAATACACAGGATCATTAATCAAAGAGAAATTCCACTCTCACCACATGGGGTGAAGCAAGTCTAATTGTTACATAATTTGTGCAATACTTGTAATCGTAGCCTATTATTTTGAGACTTACAGCCTGCCCATTTGCTTCATAAAGGGGACACTTTTGTTTGATTTTGGCCAGCTCCATGTTGACTTGCTTGCTGACCACTGCCATTGGGTTTCCACCTGCAGAATAACGGGACGAGTAATTATAACAGCCTAGGTATTTTCTAAAAAAAAAACACTCCGGTGAAACATGGAGAAACACAGATTGAAAGATTAAAAAATACCCAACACAATGTGTCCAATAGACATTACACAAATTACGTGGCTAAGGGTCCAAAATTCTCCTTTCTCATATTACCAAAGCAGTCAAGGCTCTCACTTGTGATTATGATCCGATCATCTCTGGTCAAAAACATAAATGAGCTCTCCAGGACCAAATAAGTTACTGACATTCAAACATGAAGAATGGTCACTCAGAAATCGTACTGGAAATATCCAAGGTACACCAATGATGCAACAAATGTTGCATTAGCTATTTTCAAAGGGTAGAGGGAAAAGAGAGAATAAGAGAAGAGCAGATCAGAGAGGAACAAGGCATGTGATTTTCTTTGGTTCAATTCCATTTGGAGTACTGTGTCTAGTTTGGGCACTGTTGCTCAAGAAGGATATATTGGTCAGGGAAGGGGCACAGGCAGATTCACCAGAAAACATCACAGCTGAAAGGTTAAATTTGGAGGGTAGATTGAATAAGTTTGGTTTTTATTCCCTTGAATTTAAAACATTGAAGGGAGATCTAATAGATATATTTTAAATGATAAAAGATGATTCAGTACAGGGAAGCTATTTCCTGTGATGGGGAAAACCAGCAAAAAATAATTGTTAAATTACAGCTAGGCCATGCGAAAGTGAGATCGGGGAGTGCTTTCTACCTCACAGAAAACATCATGGGAATCTGGAATTCTCTCTCCCATAGGGATATGAATGCTGGGTCAGTTAATTTTGGTTTAAAAAAGACTGACTGTAGGGGTATGGAACAAAGACAAAGGAATGGAGTGAGGCACAGAGCAATTGCGATCAAGAGAATCTGATGGTACAAGCTCAATCGAGCTTTTGAAAACCTTACTCGTTTTGCATTTCTTCTCCCTTAGCCTCCTTCCAAAAATGGAAAAACATTTTTTTGAAGTTATGTAAAACTTACCAAGTCCTGTCACAACCATTGCCCCTAAGTCAGCAACATAGTTTCCCTTTCGAAATGTTGCTACTCGTCCTCCAACACGGTCCTGCAATTTAAGTGATTTAAAGAGATAAGCATGTTTACATGTATAAAATATAGTAAAACTGTTGGTTACAGTTCACACTCTTGATTTGGGTTTATCATTGTGAACATTTAAAAAAAATCATTGGAATTCTTTACTCCAGAAGATAGTGGAAGCTCAGTAATGAAATCAGAGATTGATAGATTTCTCTATACCAATGACATCAAAGGATATGTGGATAATGCGGGAAAGTGGCATTTAAAGAGATGACCAGCTTTGATCTTACTGAACGGCAGAGTAGGTTCAAGGGGCTGAATGGCCTCCTCCTGTTTCCACTATGCAGGTCAAAGGCAAGGGTGACTTTCAGCAGGATCTCCCCCAATGCTCCCTCCCCCCCCCCCCCCCCCCTCCTCCCTGATGTCGAGTCCCTCAACCAGGCATTTGAGTGCCTTTGAATGAAGGACTCCCAAGAACTCTCAAACAGGGTTTGCTTTTCAGACTTCCCACATGGTGACTTCCCTGCTGCGACTGGCTGAGTGGAAATAGTAGCGAGGATAAGGCCCTTGAGTACCATCCGAGTGGGAAGGCTGTCTACAAGCTTTCCCATCCCAGAGTTAATCAAGGAGCAGCAGAGGTCCTCACACTGCACCCTCACCTGATCAAATGATGTACCCCCCCACCCATCTAACCTTCAAACTCGCTTCGGGGGGTGGGGGGGGGGGGGGGGGGTATTAAATTCCACCCATTAATCTGGCTTCTCGCTCCATGGATGCTACCAGACCTGAATATTTCCAGTATTTTGTGTTTTCATTTTACATTTCCAGCAATCTACTTTTGTTTTATTGTATTCAACATTGAGTAAATGTCTGGCAAATATAGGTCTTAGGTCTTCAATGTTTTAGGTAGATCAATTCTAAAAACATGCTCTGTCATCCAATGGATAGAAGTTGTACCCGCAGCACGCCTCCACCAGCAAAGCCACCTACTAGAGTAAAATCTTCCCTTTGATTAATTCATTAAATAATGGGCACGTCTCAGCTCAAAAACAGTTATTTAAAGAATACTACAGGCTCAATGGTGTCTGGATGATTTTCTTAGTAAAAGTACGAGCCAACAATATTTTAACATAAGTGCGCATTAAACTTTGACGTTGGAAAAAAAGAGTCAATTATGAATTTCATTTTGTTAAATAAATTGTCAATTTTTCTTCCACCTCTTATGCAGCCAAATAGGATGCTTGGATTTTACAAACATCTGCTGCTAGATTTTCTGCATTAATGAACAAAAACTGGACTTACTCTTGCCTCCAAGACGGTGACATCCATTCCAAAGCTCTGCAATTGGCGAGCTGCTGCCAGACCAGATACTCCCGCACCAATGATTATCACCTTGCCCGTTTTCTTTGCTGCGAATCATAATTTTTTCCAATTACTGAACAAAGGAAACACTGACCAACAGCATAGCCCAGAATCATCCAAACTACCAGAGAGCTCTAACTTTACTTAGAAATTCTTCTAAATAATTTGGAGCACCTTTTGGGACTATTTTCTCACCACCATGGTAACACAGTAGGTAGCACGTTGCTTCACAGCACCAGGGTCGATTCCCGGCTTGGGTCACCGTCTGTGCAGAGCTTGCAAGTGCTCCCCTTGTCTGAATGGTTTCCTCTCACAAGTCCCGAAAAACGTGCTGTTAGGTGAATTGGACATTCTGAATTCTCCCATGTGTACCTGAACAGACGCCAGAGCGTGGAGACTAGGGGCTTTACACAGTAACTTCATTGCAGTGTTAATGCAAGCCTACTTGTGACAACAATAAAGAGTATTATTATTGTTTCCCTGATCAATTCCAGCCCCCTCCCTAGTCACTGCAGTCTTGTTCATCGGAGATAATCTTGCAATCCTATTTGATCTTGAGCTATGATTTTGACTCCATACCCTCTCCCATCAGGGGCTGGTTTAGCACAGGGCGAAATCGCTGCCTTTGAAAGTAGACCAAGGCAGGCCAGCAGCACGGTTCAATTCCTGTACCAGCCTCCGCGAACAGGCGCCAGAATGTGGCGACTAGGGGCTTTTCACAGTAACTTCATTTGAAGCCTACTTGTGACAATAAGCGATTTTCATTTCAAGATTACCTACTTCCATCTCCATATTAACATCCGTCCCTGCCCCTGCTTCAATTTATCAGCTACTAAAGCTCTCATATATATTTATTTTAGGGTCAAACATTCCGATGTTCTTCTGCATGTCTTCACCAGCTCCATAAACTGGAGCTATTCCAAAATTCTGCTGCCGATATCCCAAAGCACACCAGGTTCCATTTCACCATCACCCTTCTGCTCATTGATCTACAGTGGCTCCTTGTGGTTAAAATTCTTGTGCTCACGTCTCTCCATATCCGTCCCCTCCATTCCTATAACCTCTGCCAGCTCGCCAATGATAAACGAAGCAAAACTGGTCAATGGAATTAGGTGCCATTCGGATTATTTTTAGCATGAATATATATTGTAAAAATTATGGTGTTAGGCAACTACTTACTTGGAAGTGGTTTCATTCGTTTGTAGATTCCAAAGTTGATTAATCCATGGCGCTCCAAGTAGCTGTGTATCCTGTGAACTAGGACAGGATCACCTGAGACAAAGAAGAATGTTGGCTAGACAAACTTGCTCGTTGAAATACATCACAAATGCAAACCAAACAGATTTTCCCATATACAAAACTACATACATGCTTTAAATTAAATCCAGGAAATCAGTGTACATTAGTTTCACACGAGTTTATTATTTTTCTGGAAATTATCAGCTCCAACTGTGGCCTAGACAATCTAACGCACAACTGAAAATAGTCTGAAAGTCAATTAGCATTTTTCTTCCATACTTAAATTTTGCAGTAAAGTATTCTTACACCATTTTACATTGTAAATGAGGTAATGCATTTCCATTAGTCACAGATTGACACGCATTTGGACACCACCCTAAATTCAGGAAAAGCTTTGTGTGTAACTTCTTGCAAGTTCACTTATAGTAACCCCACTTACTGTTATACGGAGACTCCAGTTGCTGATGAGTTACCTCAAAGGTCAACTGTACTTTAGGGTTGTCCAGCCACAGCTGCAACTGTTTAAATAGGGAAAAAGAGATTACGAATAATTCACTTCAAATTAATTTATGGAAATGTATGCTAGGTTTCTAGAGGACAATGCCAACTCTGCCCACAGAGTTTTCATAGACTTTTGTCCAGAGCTACTGTCATTGGTCTTCTGTTACAGGGCATTGTGCTGTATCTGATGCGTCTGCAAGCAGGGTAAGCAACAGGGAGGCTCTTCAACCAGTTAGACTGAAGAATTCTTGCAGACACACAGTCTAAACTAGGAAGTACAAATTAGATGTAAATCGTGTACTGAAAGAGAAATGGGAACAAAAGGTGGGACTGAGAGCAGCACAGTGACGCAGTGGTTAGTACTGGGACTATGGCGCCGAGGACCCGGGTTCGAATCTCAGCCATGGGTCACTGTCCGTGTGGAGTTTGCACATTCTCCCCCGTGTCTGCATGGGTTTCACCCCCACAACCCAAAAAGATGTGCTGGTTAGGTGGATTGGCCATGCTAAATTGCACCTTAATTGGAAAAATAAATAAATAATTGGGTACTCTAACGTTATTAAAACAAAAAGGTGGGACTGAGGGAAATAAAAGGGACCAAACAAAGTAACAAAAAATTTAGTAACTGCTGGAAATTTTAAAGGATTGCGACTCGACGCCTGTAAAATTAAATTTTCAGAGACAGTGAGGTTGTTTGCAAGTAATAACTTAGCAAGCAGTTAAAAATTCACTGACATTTAGGGCAGCACGGTGACGCAGTGGGTTAGCCCGGCTGCCTCACAGCGCCGAGGTACCAGCTTCGATCCCAGCTCTAGGTCACTGTCCATGTGGAGTTTGCCCATTCTCCCCATGTTTGTGTGGATTTTGCCCCCACAGCCAAAAGATGTGCCGGTTAGGTGGATTGGTCACACGGAATTGCCCCTCAATTGGAAAAAATTAATTGGGTACTCTAAATTTAAGAAACTTCACTGACATTTGAATGGATCAGCCCTAATTTTTCCTGTTGCACTTAATTTGTAACTAGCAAGTACCACAAAGTCACCTTGATTTCAATGTTGAGTCTATTGGCAAGGTACTATTACAGCATAGACTGTGGAGGAACAGGCTAATTTTGAACACTTGTAATTCTGAACACAACGTCCAGACTTTAGCATTTAACTGTACGGATCTGTACTCCAGGAATTGTTGTCCACTGTACTCCATAATAATGGTGAGCACATTATCCTCATTCTCAATACAAAAACAGCACCATTAATACATTCAGCCACGTTACCCATTTTCCTACCATAAGCTGTATTACGGGGTGACAGATTTAAGTGGCAATTGGATTTACAAATACAAGGGCTGAATAGCAAAATTCCAGAATTGGATTAATTGGAAATGAAAATGACCTTTTTAAAAGGTCAACAGTACGTTGCAAGCTACCTACAGACTAAAAATTATTTACTGTAAATTCATGAATTCAGTTCCTTCTATACTATTAAATAAAGAATAGAGTGTCAATAAGAATTACCCATCCCATAATGTATTGTTAACATGTCTGCATTCACTGGAATTCAAATCTCTCAAGCAAATGACTGTGTTTTCCAGGTTTAGGGAGGAAATAAATTTACATGTTTATGGTATGTGGAGAAGACTAGAACGGCCAGAAGGAATATTAAAAGAGAATTAACAACACTAGCCATTATTAGTTCATACAAATTCAGTGCTCTGTGATGAGCACACACCACAACATTCAATTCTACAAACATTGCTGATCACCTTGTGCCACTCCACCATCAATCTCGACAAACCAAGAAAAATGCAACCCTGCCATGAGCGTCCCAATTGAAGTTTGGATATTGCTGAATTTACTCTGTTAATGCAAATTAATCTCGTTGCAGCCATTTAGGGCTGGTAATTCATGTTGTAAAGACCTGGTTATTATCTAATTTATAATGCGCACATGACACTCCACCTTGGAGGCCCAGAAATGGAACAGTGAAGCAGAAGGATGAAAATAGAAAATACTGAAGAGTCGTACGTATTCAAAATGTTAACTCTGTTTCTCTCTCCACAGATGCTGCCAGACCTGCATTTACCTAGAATTTTCTGTTTTTATTTCAAATTTGCAGCATCTGCAGTATTTTGCTTGCATTTTAATGAAGCAGTGGAGTTGCACTCCAGCAGGTAGTGAATTTTTCCTAGAGGTCTTTTTTTTTTAATGTCTCAGCAGTAAACAAAGAGGTAAATTTGGACCTATGGTTCCCAAAGTTCTTGTCCACTGGAGGTTTTTCACCTGTAGACTAATTAATAGAAATTGATTGTTCTGATTAGTCAGCACCATTATCATTGCATCGTGCAACCACCAGGATGGTAGAAGGCAAACTGCACAGATCTCGGTCTTTAAGGCATCGATCCCATGCTCCGTGATCATGAAAGATGGACATCAAATCATAGCCTTTAGGAGGCCAGATCTCCACTATAAGCAATTTTCCTTTCTATATTCTTCCATGAGATGTGGGCATTGCTGGCAAGGCCAACATGTGATGCCATTGCTGATTACCGTTCAACTGAGGTCAGTCAAGAGTCAACCACAATGTTGGGAGTCTGGAATCACATGTAGGCCAGACCATGCAAAGATAGCAGATTTCCTTTCCCAAAGATTATTAGTGACCTAAATGGGTTTTCATAACAATTGATAACAATTGTCATGGTCATCAACGCGGAGGCTAAAATTATATCGCAGATAAATTAACTAAATTTAAATTCCACCATCTGCCACAGTGGGATTCGAACCCATGTACCCCAGAGCCTGAACTTGTGGATTATTAGTCCAGTGACAATGGGACAATAAAATGACGATTCACTCCAGGATACACCACAATATGTTTTTATGTCCAATTATGCCATGGCATTGAAAGGTACCCAAGAATACATTGCTGCTTAGCGCCCCTTTCCTTCCTTCTCCACCCCACCTAGACAGAGAATTGCCTAATGACAGAAGGGGGGATATAAAGGCAAAGGCAACACAAAGTTCATCTTTGCTTTTGGAACAAGGAGTCTTTTGGAACAAATATAGTTTGAATAGTCAGGTATCACCTGCACCGGCCCTTTATTCTCTCCAGCTGTCAATCATCCTCCTTGGATAAGGCTAAATTAATCAAACAGCAACCTATTTGTGCGGCAGTGTATACAATGCCTCAAAATATTGTTCTAAGGGTGAATGTTAAAAATGAATGACCTGTTCCAAAGCTTACAAATCTAAATAAGTTATTTGACTGGTTTGCCCCATTATAGAACATAGAACATAGAACAGTACAGCACAGAACAGGCCCTTCGGCCCTCAATGTTGTGCCGAGCAATGATCACCCCACTTAAACCCACGTAACCCATATCCCAACAACCCCCCCATTAACCTTACACTACGGGCAATTTATCATGGCCAATCCACCTAACCCGCACATCTTTGGACTGTGGGAGGAAACCGGAGCACCCGGAGGAAACCCACGCACACACAGGGAGGACGTGCAGACTCCACACAGACAGTGACCCAGCCGGGAATCGAACCTGGGACCCTGGAGCTGTGAAGCATTGATGCTAACCACCATGCTACCGTGAGGTTGCTCATGTTCAAGTTTGGGGATTTTGGCATTGTTGGAAGCCACGTACAATCACTTTGGGTTACACCTGTTGAGATGACATCAGTACTATAAAACTATTTAAAAGGCACAAGACTGACAAATATCATGACTTTTACTTACCATATAAAGAGAGAGTCTACCATTACCTATTGACAGATCTGGACTGCACAAAATATTAACTGCAGATGGGGGGTGGGGTGCTGTAGTTACTCATACTCTCACACCAAATTATGATGGATAAAGGGCACATCCTAGTTGAGAGGAAACTACTAATAATCTTTATTAGTGTCCCAAGTAGGCTTACATTAACACTGCGATGGAAGTTACTGTGAAAATCCCCTCGTCGTCACACTCCGGCACCTGTTCGGGTACCGAGGGAGAATTCATAATGTCCAAGGCCCCTAACGAGCATGTCTTTTGGGACGTGTGGGAGGAAACCTGAGCACCCGGAGGAACACCACGCAGACATGAAGAAAACATGCAAACTCCGCACAGATAGTAACCCAAGTGGGAATCGAACCCGTGAAGTGTTTGCAATTTGTTGCAGAATTCACAAGAAACAGATGGAGCAGTCAAACCTCATCAGAGCAGCAATGAGCTGAGAAATTCAGTTTTTTTGCAGCTGCTGTTTGCGCTGCATAGCAGTAGCAGAATGTGGGTGGTCATCACCTTCACTGAAATAGTAGCGTGAAGCTCCAAACCGGTTTTCAATTTTCCCAAAAACATCTTGCAGCGTGTGATTCAGAATCAATCCCTTTTGATGTTGCCTTCTCTTGAAGGTGAGTAACAAATGATCTCAACCAACCTACTTATTTGAGAACATATAAATAGGAGAAGACCAAATGGTCCCTCTAGCCGGATGTGGTGTTTGAGCTGACTAGTCAGTTTCTGGTTAAGAATAACCTTAAGAATCAGACCACTGTCAGGAATTATTTGCTGTGCCATTAAATACAACTGAAGAAATGTTAACAAAATGACTGACTGACCATCAATGCATCATAATTAATCTTTTCTTCCAACAATTTATCAATCAGTGCTTACAGCATCAACTCAATGCCCATAGCTATATCTGCAATTTAAATAATCCTAAATTTGTAATCTTCAGAAGGTTGATTTTTAGGTGAATGAAATGTACAATTGCTGGAGTTAATAAAGGAACCCTGCAAGAATGCGTGTAAAATACATAGAAGAGCAAGTATGTCACAATGCAATGACACTTAGCCTATCATGCTGCACCTTTTGTTTAAACAGTTAGTAAACTGATATCCTCCCAAGTTTCTA
This sequence comes from Scyliorhinus canicula, assembly GCF_902713615.1. Lineage (NCBI taxonomy): Eukaryota > Metazoa > Chordata > Chondrichthyes > Carcharhiniformes > Scyliorhinidae > Scyliorhinus > Scyliorhinus canicula. Next base: position 103,985,443 of record NC_052146.1, on the reverse strand, counting down.
ACTTATCCAGAGAATGTGTTTTTAAATTTCCATACTATCACCAGAATCAAAACAGTGTCTCAACTACAGGTGGGAGTTCTGAAAATTAAACTAGCCAAAACGTCAAAAGAATCCTACTGCTCGTTAAGATTATTAATACTCGAGATTGAAAGTAAAAGAACCAGTCAATTCTCACCTCTTTCAGCAAAGAAAAATGACTATTAAGGGCATCTTAAATGATTTAAGAAATTATTTTTCTGGTATATAAACTTACTGTGCGGTTTCTGATGTATAGAAACACCTTCTGAGTCTGTGCAGGACCACTGATAATGTCTGGGAAACAGGCTGCTTCCTGTGAGGTCATGCGATCATGAGGTAGACGACTCTGGAAAGCAGCACCCTCAACACCTGATAAGAATGAACTCACAAAATTAGTGCAATAAAACTTTTAACCTAGGGCCATGAAGAAACACGAGATCAATCTCGAAAGCCTCCAAAAAGACCGAAATGTCATCTGCCAGGTAGCACCACGTCAGGGTCGATATCTCCTCCAGTGAACGAGACTGCTCGCCCTAACCAAACACGTCCAAGAACCCCTCCATGCGCTCTTCCCCACCTCTGCCCCTGGACAGCATCCTAAACGACTGCCAAAGATACCCCGATCACCAGGTCTCAACCCACACATCAGACTTTAGCTGGAGATACTTCAGATCCCACAACCCTCACCACCTTCCTTCCTCACAAATACTACCTGCGACATAAAAAAAATTAAACACAAAATTAAAACTAAACCAGCGCAGAGTTAAAAATAAAGAAAAAGTAATTTTAAAAAAAATACATACCTGCGATCGACCCTGCCAGATTGATGTTGCTCCAATGCACTGCGGGAACGAACGTAAAAACATTCACACGCATGCGCACACTACTAGTTTCCCTAATTTCCGCGGTCTTGTATTAAAACAATATCTTAATTTAACATTAATATATGTTCTTAAAGATATTTAATGTCTGGCAAATACATACAACATTAAAAGCATTGAAAAGATTGCCAGGGCAGTTACCTCAACCTATTATTGGCGATTATCAACTGCATTATTCCTCATTGGGATTATTCCATGACAACCACCCCAGTAACTCTTTCAGCACACTAATTATATTACCGTATCTTTAAATTTTCAGACCTCTCTTCTACAAAAAGCGCCTTCCACTGCCCTCCCAAAAGTCAACACAGATGATTTAAATTACTGGAGGGCAATGTTCAATCCAACTTGGGGTTGACTGGTTAGTCAGCCTAAATGACAATTTATTTGCTGACTTGCACCAAAACTCCTCTTATATTGACATTTACAGAAAATCTCTATTATTTATCATTAAAATCCAATGTGAAATTTAAACAATATTTAGCGAAACAGGTTACAGAATAGGATTAATTGAAATATTTTCTGTACCAATATACACATACAATTAGAAAATTCCTTTTGGATCTGTATAAAATTAACAAATTAGAATAGCTTACACATTCATAGATATTTAAATATCACAACGAATAAAGTAGGATGTCCCAATTCCACATCCTGGAATATCAGGAAGCATTAGGAAGGTTCAATGTCATGTCTGCCCTCCCCAAACTTTGATGTGGAGATGCCGGTGTTGGACTGGGGTGAGCACAGTAAGAAGTCTTACAACACCAGGTTAAAGTCCAACAGGTTTGAATGGTCATTCACCTAAGGAAGGAGCAGTGCTCCGAATGGTAGCAATTCGAAACAAACATGTTGGAACTTTAACCTGGTGTTGTAAGACTTCTTACTGGGCTCGCCCCAATCTTAGTTGGCCTCCAACTGAAGTAACAATAACAGTATTAGAATAGGCCTCAGCATTCCCAGGGCTAGGAAATAGGCAAAGTGAAGTGGCAAAAGTCAACCAGTTTCTCCTGCTAACCATTATTCAATGATCACTGGTAGAAAGCAGGCACATGTAAACATCAGGTGATACCAGGTTGAGGCATGGTAATTATACCCCTGACATTCAAACAGTCTGCTAACGCTCACCATCTAGCTAGGCTCACAAACAAAGAACGGTTGCTTGGCCAAGTTACATGTTGGTGACTGTTAAACTGCACCCCAGCAACAAGAAGCAATGAAATAGGCAAGGGGAAAATGAACCCTATGAAAACAAAATTACACACGGTCCAAATCTGGGCCACTTTACATAAATGCATACTTCTGAAGTTTGACTGAGTATTGAAGAATTGAGTATACTATATATAGCTGGATGAACTACTGGATATTTCAAATGCTTCCTAATATACACAGTTTCTTTAAAAAACAACTCCCTTATTAGTAAGCTTTACTGTGCGCATGTATGTCTTGCCCCCATCTTTAGCAGATTTGCTCTCATTGTCAAAGTTTAAAATCTGCACTAGTCTACACTCGTCTCTGATCCCAAACCACATGCCCACATCTCAATATCTATGAAGTCTCAAAGAAGTTTGATTTTCATTTCATGCCAATTCCCCCAATTGGAAATTCTGAATTCTCATGATGTGCACCAGGCGCAGGAGTGAAGTGACTCGGAGATTTTCACAGTAACTTCATTGCAGTGTTAATGTAAGCCTACTTGTGACACTGATAAAGATTATCTGCCACTGTTGCCACTCTTAACAACACCATCTCCCCCCCCCCCCAGCCATATTTTACTTGAATAATACCCCCCATGCACACACATATCTGGGAAAGCATCTTTAAGCAATATGATCGCAATCCTTTTTTTTTTTAAATTTAGATTACCCAATTATTTTTTCCAATTAAGGGGCAATTTAGCGTGGCCAATCCACCTACTCTGCACATTTTTGGGTTGTGGGGGCGAAACCCACGCAGACACGGGGAGAATGATGATCGCAATCCTAAACAGGATACTATATCTGTAATCCTTCACATGTTAGTCTCTACCTTTCATCATGTCTATGTATATCCATAATCATTATTCTTCTGATCTACCCGCTTCCTGCTAAATGGCCAATAGTGTTGTGCCACATGGTCTTTTTACTCCCAATATTTCTTGTTGAAATCAAGACTCATCACTCCAGGGGATGGTTTAGCTCACTGGGCTAAATCGTTGGCTTTTAAAGCAGACCAAGCAGGCCAGCAGCACGGTTCGATTCCCGTACCAGCCTCCCCGGACAGGCGCCGGAATGTGGCAACTAGGGGCTTTTCACAGTAACTTCATTGAAGCCTACTCGTGACAATAAGCAATTTTCATTTTCATATTCTACTCCAACTTTTGCTTTCCCTGTACCTCAAAACTGTTTTCCTTTTCACTATATTCAATCCTCCCCAAATCCAACAGTTTTACATACTACACATAACATTCTGCTCAAATGTAAAGCAGTAATTAAATCAAGATACTATGAAGTACAACAAAGCTTGAGCAAGATTAACGTGATCACCTTTAATCTTAAAATTGGATTACAGAATGAAATCATAACCAAGTATTTCTTTTTTCTCTCTTCTACGTTCTGGTTATATAGTTTGCAAGCAACCAACAGTTAACAGTGACAATCAAGTTTAACCCTTCACTGTGGACGTTAAACTTCAATGGAAGGAAATTCAACGGTGACCTGCCAATAAAGCTGCTGACAAAAACGGGAAACCTGAGGAAATGGGAGGAAACAGATACACTGGGATCATTTGAAGGTTGCGTCGAGAGGAATCATTAGAAAACGGCAGAATGTTTCAGCAGAAATCGGAGGACACAGCTTCCACAGAGTCAACTACCCGATTTTGTCTGGTCCAAATCTGAATTGAGAACTTGCCAATAAGACATATGGGGTCTCAGCAACTCTGGGAGGCAGGTTTTGTCATTGGTATCAAACAACCAGCCTCACAGAGGCAAAAGAAAAAGTCCCTACAAAAATAGCAGCGAGAATTTCAACAAGCCTGGCAGCCGACACATACTGGAGGTCTGTCACACACGGATTTTGAACAAACTGAAATTCTCAAAGCCAATGTTGGAAGGAGATCAGGTGCTAGCTAGATGTTTCAAAATAGGTGTTTTAAAAATGACCAATCCAAGGTGGATTACCTTTCTTGGATACCTTGAAAGAACAGAGTTTGACCGAGGGATTGGGCAGTCGAGAGGGGTTGCACTCCAGAACAGGACGGGATTATTGCCCAGATTGTGTACAACTGCTGAACTTTAAGGGAGCAAGATGGGAAACCGAATGTCACGCATCTTGAAATTGGACAGGTAGACAACTGGAGGTAGATACGTGTGCTTTCCTTAACTTTACTGAATTGTGCCATATTCACTGGTGACTAATACACATTTAATTTGCAATCTAATTTGTCCAGCATTCCAATGCAGAGCAATAAATGGACAGTTATTAGGCAGCAGAAATTAGTTCATATAAATTGTAATCTTATCTGAGTTTTAAAAAAATATTTGGGATTTGTTATTTCTTGCTAGTTTGGGAAAATTTGATATCCAGTGTATACAGAAGATCTTCAACGTGTTGGGAGCTTCCTCATCTCCTCCCCATCCCATTATAAATTCACTACTCTTAGTAAATGTCACTTACCAGATGGTTCTTCTGGATCACTTTCAATCTCCTCCTCAGGTGGAGGTGGCAGCGGTGGTGGCACCTGCTTCTTTTCTTTTTCAGCCTTTGCGTTGCGTTCCTCTTCTGAATAATATTCATCTTCTGATAGGTTTGCCAGGCTCTCATCCATCTCTCTGTACTCAACCTATAAAGAGTATTGCAGAGGTCAATCTCCCACACTGTGGCAGTGACCATATAAAAGTACAAACTAGATTTGTAATTCCAGTATGTGTTCTATAAGCACACAGGCATAGGCACCATTGCAAAAATATTTCACGCAATATTTTAATTTATGCAAACGATCTGCAATAACAAGTCATTTAAGCATAGAATTTGAATTATACAGTGCAGTAGGAGGCCATTTGGTCCATTGTGCTAATGTCAGCTCCTTGAAAGAGCCTTCAAATAGTCTTTTCTCCTCTTTCCCCAAAACCCTGCATATTTCATACCCCCACCTACATTCCTTTTGAAAATTACAACGCAAATCTGCTTTCACATCCTTTTCAGGCAATGCCTTCCAGATCATTACAATTCACAAAACAAAAGGTGTTGGCAATAAGTTTAATGATATGGTAAACAAAAAAATGTAGCACTATTATTTCCCTCACGGACTACTCTTACCTCATCACCTTGGTTTGACAATTGCTGGGATTTCACTTGAAATTAAAGATGCTATCACTCTGCACTATTATGCGCAAGTCAGCCAGCAAATTCAGGGGACTAACAACTACGCCTTGAGTTGAGAATCTCAAGAACCTGCTGATCGATTCATGCTACTCTACACGCTTTTCACATTACATTGCCCAGTCTGGAATACACTGCCAGAGGATGTGGTGGAAGCAGGAATAATAGCAACATTTAAAGAGGTACTTGTATGGGGTACATGAATAAGGAAGAAATAAGAGTGAGTAAGGGCAAGCTTTTTTTAGTTAGGGCATCACAATCAGCACACGCGTGGGGGTCTGTTGGGCATGTTCCTGTGCTGTACTTTTCTTTGTTCTTTGCAAACTCATCATAAAAGGTTTGAATTGGAATGCAATGACACAGGTACTGTAACATAAAGTTGCCATAGTCCCAGATGACCATAGGCTGCTTTCCCTTTGAGGAGGAGAGCTGACTAGTAGTGGTTTAATCTGAGGATCACTACACCTCAAGCGAGGTTTAGAAGGCGGGCCTTCATGAATAACTTCAGTCGGTACAGGAAATGAACCCACACCTTCTTTTGCATCACAAACCAACTCTCCAGCCCAATGAGCTAAACCAGCCAACTGCCAACACCTTCCCATTACATTAACCAATCCCTTTCAAGTCTGGCCTAAAATGACATGGTAATTGTTAATGCCTTCAATCAATTTGACTCAAAGGAAACAATTTAAATTGATCACAATTAATTCTGCGTGGAGTAAATAGTTGCTGGAGATCTAAAAAAATAATCAAGGTTTAACAATTTTTTCAGAATCTCCCTCCCAATCTATCTCCCATTCTCTTATTTCTGTTCTATTTCTGGAAGTGCTTTGACCCTAATTTGTCCTCCTCCTTCCTTCCATTGTTTCTTTCTCAGTTCTTAAATCTTATCGTCATGGAGATCCACTTGTTAGTTTCACTGAAATTGCAGATGCTCCATTGCCCTTGCCACACCAATATTAGCCTGTACTTCCAATAATGTACTACACAAAACAAAATTTCACTGAAGGGCGTAAGAAAAAAATCTAATAGCACATATTGCTTAATGCCCCACTTAAAACCAGTGTTAGACTTATCCCCATTACTTCACCCTAGTGTTAATGGCTCCAAACGTCTTCAGGCACAACCAGGTTAGTAAAAGTAAAAAACAGATGATTTCTGAGCATTAACAATTTGAATGAAGAGACATGTAACCATTTCTGCACTATCATTTATGCTTCAAGTCCTAGCAATAATAGCTACGATACTAATGTTGTTTCATTTGTCATTGTCAAGGTCCATGGAAAGACAGCCCCTTGTCTTTGACTGGTCTTTTATCATGAAGTGAAAGGGGTTTTCTGCTAGCATTGAAACCAAGTGATCCTTTACAATGCATCAGTTGAGAAGTATGAACTATGTATATAGGATGACTAAATCACCACTTTGCAGTATTGCAATTCTGGATACATTGTACAATGCACAAATTAGTACATAGCCTGCACTGGCTCGAAATTGTATCACTGAAGACTTAATGTTATACCGGTGAGACGTCTGCAACACATGGAAGGTCAGAACAAAGCGAATTGCTTCAGATGATGCTTTCGATAAGGGAATCCAATTTCTGGAGCTTGGATAGTTCCAGTAACAGCAGAGTTGGAGGGGAGTTGGAGGGCATACTGTGGGTCATCCATATCAAAGGCACAGAATGTACAGCACACATAGCAAAATTATAAATATGAAAATCTCTTTCTGTATTTTAGGTCTTGCAACGAAGAATTGATTTTCATTGCATACCAACCTCGAAGTATCAGCAGATCGTTTTCAACAACAAAAATCTGGATGCGGGGTACGTTGTATAAAGCAAATGACCATGGAATCAATGACAAAAGATACATTCAAGAACAACCTGTGCACTAACAAGCCTGATCCAGTTATTTCATATATTGGGGAGAAGCAGAATGTTTAACATTCACTCTGCTAAATGCATTGCACAACTCCCATTATGATTCACAAATTGACAAAAATTCAGTCATCCTAAAAGTTCATATTTGCAAGTAAACTCAACAATCTCATTAGGCATTTTGAAAGCTCAATGTTCGAATACTTTTGGAGAAAACTCAATTAGCCTAGACTAGGTTTCACAAAATCCCTAAAAACAACCTTGTGCAAATATTTACATAATAGTGTAAAACTTGCAACAGTGTATCAGTCCACATATACTGACCAGAATCAAGATAGGCTAAATGGATTTATACAGCAACTAGTCAATTCAGAAGAATATAAAAGATTTGAAAAAGTTTATCTGACAATGCAAGCGTGAACTACTGAAAAACTGTAATGGTCTGAACACGGAAATCTAAAGGTAACCACCATTCTTTGGCTAACTTTAATGTTAAGTAATATTCGAGTCTATAAAATATTGTAATACCATCAATCCTGAGCACAGAGCAAAGACAATGAGCACTCAAACACCCATCACAAAACATCAGTATCAAACATCATTGTGAAGCTATTCACCAAATCTACCTAGAGTATAAATAGATACAAATCACATATGAACCATGTATTCATCCCTGCCTCAAAAAACTTACTTGGATGATTTTTAAAAGTACATGTCTGTTGTATCGCTTTCAATTTTCAAATAAATTTTTCATGGTTGGGGGGGGGGGGGGGGGGGGGGGGGGGGGGGCAAATAAAAGACAGTTAGCCCGCATGTGGAATTCGATTTAAAAGTATGGGGAGAGCAATCCATCACTCCTGTGTAAAATGCTACCTATTCTTCTTTTCCCCAAAAAAGGGAACTCCCTAAAATTGCTCCTTGTTACAATGTTGTTTCGATCTTGCCTCTTTTTTTGTTGTCTAAAATCTGCAGAGCAGGAGAACAAAGCTTTAACCAGAGAAACACCCTTGAAGTGGTAGCTTCAGATGTGAAAGCTAAAACAAAGGGCAGAGTGTGGCAGGTCCCAGAGCTCACAATTCCTGCTCGCAAACTCTCTTTCCCCGCCCCCCAAGCATGCTTTCCAACAATAAAAAGGAGATATTCGACAGCAAAATAATGAGGGGGAAGAGATGATAATAATCGAATGATCCACAATTGCAATTAACCATGTGGGGAGAAATGAACCAGACACAAAAGAAAGAAATGCCTCTCTCCTTTAAGGCAGGCACCCTCCTGCACCCACAAAAATACAATGAAAAGATGCCCAAGCTTCTCTCTCTCTGTACCATTTGTTTTTTTTTATATGGGGGGGGGGGGGGGGGGGATTTTTCCTCCCTCTCTCTCTCTCCCTCTAGAGCCTTACTTTAGCTCGCTTGCGTTTGCTGGTTCTCCGGCCGTCCGGGGTTTCTGCCGTGCCACCCTCCATGGTGCCCTCGTTGCTGCTGCTGCTGTGGGGAGACGCTCGCTCCTTCTTCTTGGGGGTCCGCTCGCTGGCGGCGACCAAGGCCAGGCCTCCATCGGCCGGCGCCTCCAGGCCCTCGGGGCCGCCTGCCGGCCTCTCCTCAGTCTTCTTCGCCGCCGCCGACAACATCATCGCTGCCTTTCTGTCTTTCCTCCCTTCCTTCCTCCCTCCCCGGGGAGGGCCCGGGCCCCAGCCTTTCACTCACAACAACAACCCTAACCCTCCCCACCTCAACACCATCAAATCCAAAATGTTTTAAAAATCAAATATAATCCACCGCCAATTTCTCCCCCCGCCCCCTTTACAAAAACAAAAACAGTGAGGGTATGTGGGAGGAGATGGGGGTAAATTATTTAATATATAAACACAAACCCCAATACAAACGATTGATCGCCTAACGCCGAACCAAAACCTAGCTTGATTGGCGGAAGCACCCGCCCTCCGTCGCGCCCTGCTTGGCAAGCGATTGGACAATGCTGACGTCCATCGTGTTGATTGACAGCGGGCCCAGGGTTGCTGAGCAGGTTCGGTTGAGGGGGGGGGAAGAGGAGGAGTAAGATGGTCACCACGCACGGACTACGTCAGCGCGTCCGTCGGCACGTAGGGTTGTGTTTTTCCTCCCATGCAAGTGCATGTGTCCTGGGCACAGTACCTGTCCCCAGGTGAGTGCATCTTCTCAACCAAGACAGAGAGCTGCCATCATTGCAATAATGTGGAGATACCGACGTTGGACTGGGGTACAGTCTTACAACACCTGGTTTGTCCAACAGGTTTGTTTTAAACACTAGCTTTGGAGCCCTGCTCCTTCCTCAGGTGAATGAAGAGGTATGTTCCAGAAACATATATATATATATACACACAATTTCAAAGATGCCATCATTGCAATAGTTCATGGTACAGGTCTGCTGTGCATTTAATGGAACTTTTTCTTTAATTTCATCAAAATTTAATTAGAGAATAGTTACAGCACAAACTGTACTTTCAGCCCATCTGGGCTACATTAATGGTCCACACCAGCTTCCTCCTACCTTTATTCATCTCCCACACACCCATCTCCTTCACACCCACCCCCAGGAGTCTGTAGGTCATATTTGACACACATCAGAGTAGGACATGCCTTACAAACTCAGCACCTCCAGTGGGGTTATGAGATGGGATTTTGTGGTTGCGAACTCCAAGGCAGCAATGGCTGTCAGGGAATTGAGACTGAGTGCTTACAACTGCTTTTCTTTCTCACTGGTGAGTGTAGGCCTAAGTATGCCAGAGAGCCTCATCCCTTACCCAACACCCCCACACAAAAAAAAAGACCTGGTTCACACTCTGCAGTTATGGCAATTCTCAAGCCTCAAAATGGGATCATAGTGGACAAATGTTTGTGAAGTACTGAGCAGGAGTAGGCCATTTGAGTCTGCTCCGCCATTCAATATGATCATGACTGACCTGGTTGTGGTCACAACTGCACTTTCCTGCCAGCCCCCTACAACCCTCGACTCCCCTGACTATAACAATCTTTCCAACCCGGCCTTGAAAAAATTCAGTAAATATTAGATTTATTAGAAAAGTTGCAAATTATTTCATGAAGAGAACACAAACCTATTTACAGAACCCAGGAATTGGTGCAAGTAAACCAGTGTGTATTGGTGCTGGTCCCCAGCCTGGATAAATGGGGAGATTTGGAAGGGCATCCAACTGTAAAATCAGCCAGCAAGTCCAAAAATAATGGTTAATGTAAATGGAATAAGGGGATCAATCAGGATTATACTGACCCCATGCAGCATTAGGACACCTGAAAGAGAGGAAAAAGAGTAAGGACAATACCCAAAAACAGAGTTAATGGTTAGAGTCCAATTGGCTCTTCTTTGGAACTGATGAGTGGTCATATTGGACTCAAACCATTAATTCTGTTTCTCTCTCCAGAGATGCTGCCAGATCTGCTGATGTTTTTGGGATTTACTCCCTTTATTTCAAATCTCCAGTCACCACAGTATTTTGTTTTTTATATTAGGCTGGGTGGCCATAAATGTATATGTGCGATTCACCTCAGCTACTCCCTGTAGTATCAAATTTCACATTTCAACCATTCTCTGGGTAAAGAAGTTGCTTGTGAATTCCCTAATGGATTGAGTGGTGACTATCCCATATTCACCATCTTTAATTCTGGTTTCATCTGCAAGTGGAAGCAAAGCAACTTAACCAACCGCAGTAGACGTGTTTGTATTTGACCCATATTTTCAGACGTGCCATTAAACCTACCTCTTGGTTTCTGGCCACCTAACCTAAAATGCCTTCTGTGGCTCAATGTCAAATTTTGTTCCTATGAAGCACCTGAGGATACTTTATTACATTAAAGGTTATGTAATAAATATAAATTGTTATCCTTTTCACTTGCACAGTGGTTAGCACTGCTGTATCTCAGTGCCAGGGACTCGAGTTCAAATCCGGCCTCAGGTGAGTGGCTGTGTGGAGTTTGATCTTTCTCCCCATGTCTGCATGAGTTTCCTTCAGATGCTCTGGTTTCTTCCCACAGTTCAAAAATGTGCAGGTTAGATGGATTGTCCATGGTAAATTGTCCCTTAGTGTCCAACAATTAGCTGGGGTTATGGGGAAAGAACGGAGTTACGGGGAGAGTGGGCCAAATTGGAATGCTCTTTCAGAGGGTCAGTGCAGACCCAAAGGGCCGAATGGCCTCCTTCTGCACTGTAGGGATTCGGTGTGCTGTTCCAGCTTTCCCTTAAATGTATTTCTGATATTTGCCTTACCTTGTGGTAGTGACGTCTACATTCCAACCACCCTGTAGGTAGAGAAATTTCTTCTAAACAGATTTATTATTGACTATATTATACTTATGGCCCCAGTTCGAGTCTCCCGTAGTTGGCACAAAATCATTTCACCAGCTAAATATTCAGCTAACACAGCAGTTGTAAAGTATCTTTTAAGCACTGACCTCGTTGCCCAGCACTGTCTTTTCCAATTTTCATGTTGCTTTATTGAATGTTCTAAAAGTCATTATAGATCATCCTAAATATATTGTCTCTGAACACGAACATTGGGGATTTTATATAAAAGACTTCGCAGGACTTCCTGAACTTGGGACTTAAAATGAATTTCTAAAATAAAATTGTGGGGGGGAGGGGGGGGGGGGGTTATTACTGATTTCAGGCAGCCCAGTTACATAAGTAATTGTAAATGTGGAGAATAATGGGATTTAAAGATTACTTTCCTGCATTTAAAAACAAAGAATGCTGTTCATGAATGTGGCAGGAAGTCAATAGCTGTGGTGGCCGGGTCTGTGGAACCGGTTTGGTGAAGAACAATCATGTGACAGTGTCTTCCAACTGGGTGGAGTGCTATCTAATAGGTAGAGGTGAGGGCGCGGGATCAAAGAACAATTGGCCTGAGAGTTTATTTCCTCTTTCTCCAGCAGCTCGCTTGGTGGGCGCGTTAGCGGCAACTTTCCTAATCCAGTGGGTTAGAAAGTTAAACTTACTTTCTTTCGCTACCCACCGCCCGCCCCAGGAATTGGCTGGGGTATACAGCGCCGGAGATGTCGCGGGTCCGGGGTTCGTCTCGACAGGGGGACGGGGCCGCTTCGAAGAATAAGCCTGATAACACGGCTTTCACCCAGCAGAGGCTACCGGCTTGGCAGCCCTTCCTCTCCGCGGGCTATGTGCTTCCCACATTCTTCCTGCTGGGCTTGATATTTATTGCGATCGGCCTCGGGTTGTACTTTACCTCCAACACTGTCATCGAGATCGAGGTGAGTGAGTGGCTATCTTATCACCTACCTCTCCTCCTCCAGTACCTTGCTCATTCCGAACTCTTGTGAAATGTGTACACGACTCTTTATTTCCTTCCTAACAGATCGTCCAACTAGTTACGAACGTCATTGTCACATCAACTCTGTAATATAGCGAGCATGTGTCCGGTCAGTTTTAACTCTTACTTGCTTCAATAGTCACTATGCTTAGTCAGTGGTAAGGGGTTGTTGAGGGTAGGAGACGCCTCACTCAATATTCCTTCTCCAATATGGACCCCAATGCTACACCCAAGTGTTCCATCAGATCTTAATAATAAAGTTTAATATAGGTTTATCAATAAAATCCATGAGGCAATCTCCATGGAGACTATTAACAATTAGAGAAATGTGAACACCCAGTGATTAACTGAAAGGACTACAGCACAATATTTCACATTTCAAACAAACTTTGTCTATATAAAAATGTTTGAACATTCACTACTCAATTAACATTAGAGTTTGTAAAGACTTGGACTGTAACGGTTGTTCTACTTTATAATTCCACCCAGGAGTTTCCTTGTACACCATAAAAACTGGAGGGTTCTTTCAATTGTTCTTCTGGTTTCAAACCAAGGTATAACACAGCTCTCTGGAATTCACTTTGGTTTCCCAAGTGTTCTAGCTGTTCTCCAAGAATGCAATTTCTTTAGCTTTCTGGCTAAGTGACTCTCCTTCAAACCTTTGTCATCAAAGCTTGGCCTCGCTGCATTTCTCTTCAGTAACTATTAAAATCAGAAAATCCTCTGAGGAACCCCCTTAATAAGGATCATTGGTTTTAATTTATCTGTTTCCCGTGACCTTAAACACAACCAGTCAGCTTAGTTAAGGCAAAACCTCTGGGGTTTTTGCTTCTGTTCCTGCAACTGTTTTACAAACCCTGATAGACTTCATCTCTACCTTAACCAAGCTGACTGGTTGTGTTTTAGGTCACTGGAAACAGATAAATTAAAATCAAGGATCCTTTCTAACCCCCACAGCCCATCTCCTTGACAATTTGCCATACTTTGAGATGCTCCAGAAAGAAATGTAAGCAAATTATCTTTTACCTTCAAAACATCCCTTTGATTCTGTGACTTGCATTATTTATACCTCTAAAGGAGGTAAGGACCCTCTTTCCAGACTTTGTAGTTCTACAAAGGAACCCCCTTGTTTACAAGGTGCTTTAAGTTTCTTTGATCTAGGAACTGCCTGAATATAATGTCAAAGACGGTTATAGTACGTATATTGTTGGGATTGTTCTTCTTGTTTCTCTTGTGTATGGTTAAAAACGTGAATAAAAATATATATTTTAAAATTAGCTTGAACAACAAGAATTTATTAAACATGAAAAAACTGGATTTTGAGACAATGCTACTTTCCCTTAGCCTAACAATTACAGATTTTAAGGGTAACATGGATTACAAAGTATATATGAAGACACAATGATCTAATTAACACACAATTCCTTTTAGTCATGTATACATGCACTTCATTCTGAACCCAACAGTGTCTGTAGATATCTCCTAGGAATCCTTCTAGATGATTGTCACATTAGTTTCCCAAAAATACACTTAAGTCTTCTCTTGCTATAATGCTTTCCCTTGGCTGTTTGCATTCTGAAATAAAGCTTCACTTAAAAAAAAAATTCTCTATTCTCCTCCTCTTTCGCATTTTCTCCCAAATTTACACCCACCAACGATAAACAATAATCAGTAACAAATATGTCAATCCCCATATCCATAACAATGATCCCATCCTCCCACCAAACCCAAAACATTCGCCCACATGTTCAAATAAACAACTGACAAAAAGGAATCAGGAATCCCCCAGTAACACCCATCACCCCCTCCCCCCAGCACTCCAACCCACCCCCATCTAATGTATGATGTTATCCAGTTCTTGAAAGTGCATAATGAATAATGCCCATGAATATTAGAACCCCTCTGTCCTTCCTCAGTTCAAACTTAACCTTCTCAAGAGTCAAGAATTCCAACAGATATCCCGCCATGCCAGGGCACAGGACCTCCAACCTATCAGGATCCGCCTTCGGGTGATCAATGAGGCGAAGGCTACAACATCTGCCTCCGCACCCGTTTCCAACCCTGGCCGGTCCGACATCCCAAATATGGCCTCCCGGGGGCCCGGGTCCAGTTTCCCGTGCACCACTTTAGAAATTACCCTAAAAACTTCCTTCCAGTAACACTCGAGCTGTGGACAGGACCAAAACATATGAACATGATAAAGCTTCACTTTTAACAGCAAATCCAGTCCTGGATTTTACACCAATCCCTGTTAGCCTTTGGCTGCTGTTGAGTAAAGAGTCCAAGAGCTCTGCCCCTTTTCCGAAACACCTTTATTTTTCTTTGAACACATTCTGCACCAAACTCTATCATCACATCACATGCCCCAAAGGCCACCTGAAGCCTCTTTACATATCAGTGTCAATTATTGGATCAATGAGACATCTAATTGGAATGTTTCTTAACCCATTCCTTAACAGTCTCCCCTTGGAGAAAAAAGTAATTAGAGATAGAGAAATACAGCACAGAACAGGCCCTTCGGCCCACGATGTTGCACCAAACTTTTGTCCTAGGTTAATCATAGAATTTTGGACAATTTGTCATGGCCAATCCACCCAACCTGCACATCTTTGGACTGTGGGAGGAAACTGGAGTACCCGGAGGAAACCCACGCAGTCACGGGGACGATGTGGAAACAGTATTTCAAGAAACTCAAACATGCAATTTCACTTTTTTTTGGGAAGGAAAAAAGAAGGAAACAAAGTCACAGAAACGGGTGCCATTCATTAATTATATACAAAAGTTAGTGAACTAATCCCTCTTTTCATTAAACAGTTGGACAATTGATGGCTACTGGCAACCCATTTAATTTTTGCTATCTCCCCTCTGTCCAATATCTGCTTCAAACTTGAAATGTATATCCTTAAACCTTTTCTCATTGACATGTTTTGTAGAGTGCACACTTTCCCACAGGGATTTGTCAATGTGACACTCAATGGGTATGTTTCCCAAATCCCCTAATCCCAAAATGTCTCGTCAATATCAGTGTCAATTATTGGATCAAAGACATCTAATTGGAATGTTTCTTAACCCTTTTCTTAACAGTATCTGAGATTGAAAGGCCATATCCATCGCCTCTACAGGGCTTAACGTCTCAGCAGCCAAAGTGCTTTTGACCACTCATTTTTTGTTTCCCACACAAAAGGGCAACATTTACCATTGTTACCCAAAACGAAAATTATAAAACCTCCTGTGCTTGAAACCCCATCACATAAATTTGTATCGGACGCATCACTATAAACTATGAGTTTCAAGTGCCTAAGATCACCTAAAACTGGGAATCTCAAACACACTCCTGCATTTTTAGTTTGACCAATGCTTTATTTGCTCTCATTATGTCTTCCACTTTAGGATCATTCATTTCTGTACTCAACTCTAAGACATCAAATCTAATGTCCAGTCTAGTCTGTCTACCTAACCAATTCAGTTGTCCAATTAAACTTCACAATTGCTCTTTTTCCATCTTTGAAACCATTGTGTCTTTTTGTGAAACCCGACCATGACTAATTGCTATTGGGCTGATGCTCTCCAAATAAGATTGCTGACGTAAAGTTGCCCCCAACTTAGTCTGTCCGATATTCAGTCCAATATATTTAAATGTACCAGAAACCTGACTTCCAACCCCGAATTCTTTTCTCAACCCAGAGATTACAATAGCTTCAAAATCACTAGTCCCACTCAAAAAAAATCATCGACATGCATCATAAAGATGCCAGAAAGATTTCCCTTATGGTGCCAGTAAAACATTGCTGGGTCTGCTTTCAACTGGCAACAGCCTAACCTGAACAAAACGGACCTTACCGAAAAATACCAGACTCTAGACGCATCATTTAATCCAAATGCACATTTGTTCAACTTCCAGAGTACCCCTTCTGTGTTAGTTGCCTCTTTAGGAGGATGGAAACAAGATGCCTCTCTGAAGCTGATGCCCCTGCAAAAAGGCAGTATTTATATCTATAGATTTGCAGTCCCATGCCTTTGTGACTAATAGAGCCAAGAAGATCTTTAAAATAACCTTTCCTGCCGTAGGTGAATCTACCCCTAAATCCTGATCATCTAAGTTTTCTTCAAATCCCCTTGTCACAAGCCTGGCCTTACAAGTTCCATCCGGAAGAACCTTTTCCGTGCAAATCCATCTGTGGGATAGAGCTCTTTGTCCCCTATCCGGTAGTTCCGTATATACCCCAAATTTACTCCAACTATGCAATTCTTGCTGTTCAGCAGCTTTGATAACTTTTTCATCTAATTTATTGGAGGCTACCAAAATCTCATGTGCATGTGGGCTTCTACTCCGAGTAGCATTTGTAGTCTTACCCATGTTCCAAGACCTTGACAAACTACATCCCCTATCCCGCCTGGTATCTCCTTCTGTACTGCTAGATCTTTCCCTTCTGCTGTGGGATGTCCTTTCAATAGTTCAACCTTTTTCTGTGAACATGTTCACTATCTGATGTACTATCTGAACTGGCACTGCGTTTCTGTGCCCTCCATTTTTGAACTTTGTGTTCCCAATCCATCGTCTTGATGCTCCCCTGTATGCTGCACATTCAACCAATGTTTATACTTTCCAATGGCTTTCCCTGCTCTATTAATAACAGTTGCATCCTTCCATTGACTAGACCCTTCAAGCAAGTATGTCACTTTTGTACCAACTTTTGCCAGTTGTCCTTTCGGAAAAATGGCCCGTTCTAATTCAGAAGTATTGTGCTCCTCTACAGAAACCCTGTCTGTATGAGTTAACTGGTCCTCCTAGTTCTTTAACACGTGCGTACCAGATGACTCTGGTTCCTCATCATGTCGGTCTGCTGTCTAAATTTGAAAATTTGTAACCTGTACCCTTTATCCTTGGATGAATGTACCCTAACAGTCTGATTGCCATGTTGCAAAATAATTGTTTTGCCATCTATGCCTATGATCTTCTCTGCGTCTTTCCATTCATGAAAATTGTCTCTTATAGTATACCATGTCTCCTTGCTGAAAAACGGAATTTGATGGCCGTACATGATGTCTTAAAGCTCTGCGAATTCTTTCAGAGACTTCTGCTTCCAAAAAAGCTTTTCTACTGCTATGTAATGCACTTAAATGCTCAGTAAAGGCAGAGCTAATTGTAGTCCCTTCCCAAGCTGGAGGCTGGTCATCCAAAATGGACGGAATTTTAGGATTTCTACCAAACACTAATTGATAGGGACTATAGCCCCCAACCATCTGCAACAAATTCTTTGTGTGTACTGCCCAAGCAGATGCTGAATTTAACTTGCAATTTGGTCAATCTGCCAAAATTCACCGGAGCATGTCATCTATTACTGCATGGTTTCTTTCGCACACACCATTACTAAATGGGCTTTCTGCAGCCGTATTCATAACTGTGATATTTATATTTTCACACTTATCCCCAAACTCATCATTAGCAATTTCTCCCCCGTTATCTTTAAGGAATTTTGCCGGTGGCCCCATTCCTGTCCCTATCTGTTTTTCCATCTTCTGATCCGGGATTACTCACTTTTCTTTACTTCGTTCAATGGTTGATTGACTAAATTTGGTTGCTAAATCTACAAAATGCAAAATAAATATATCGTTAGCTTTATCCCAGGTCTTAAGGTCCATGGCCACAATGCTGTTAAAATCCCAGGCCATGGGCAGGATTACTATCAGTCGTGATGGTGTCCTTCTGTACTTCCTACAAACCTCACAGTGATCACTAACCTGTTCTAACGGATTAGTATTGTCTTCATCCCTTACCCTTGCATCCTTTAATAAATGTTTCGGGCTCCAAGGAGACGGATGCACAAATTGCCTATGCAATTTTAATACAATATCAGCTAAAGTCCCATTTCCAGCTGCTAATAACACATCCTTAACAACTGCACCTGAAATATTATTTGTCAGTAATGGAATACAATAGTGTCCCAACTGTGTAAATTGTAAGTCCACCGTCTTTCCAAAAACTGTTGCCTTATCCTGTTTCATATCCAGCTTCATGTGTGCTTTCTTCATCAACGATCTGCTCAGAAGCAAAGGTATCTCACTTGATACAACATCCATGCTAATGAAATGATTCACTCCGGCAATACTGCAAGGGCTCACCACTCTTTTCAGCGACTTCAGAGTATTATCATCTCCAAACCTGAAACTTGTAGAGATTTCAAATTCCTTGAACTTATGATTTTCAGCATTCAAAGAGTCCAGGTAACATTTTAACCAGTCAATTCCACACACAGTAGATGTGCAGCCAACTGAAGGATTCTGCAACTCGCACCCTCATTACCGGAGGAGTAAAACTGCTTATTAATAGGACAATGCCATCTTTCGGGTCACTATCTTTTTCCTCTTCCATGTCATGTGTAGCTTCAAACACTACTATAAAGTGCTGGACAGTTCAAATCATAATGGTATTGAGAGTCACACTGAAAACATTTATTTATCATACCCCGGGCATTTCTGGAGTTTCTTTTCCTATTTCCACTCTCCATGACCCTCCTCCTATTATAGGTTTTAAATGGGTTTCTGTCCTCATAATTTCCGGGACCCGATCTTCACCCATACTCTCTGAACCTGTTCGGAGCCATACAATCACACCATCCTGTCAGCCGTGTATCTTCCATAGTCTGCTTTACTGCTGACTGACCCATTTGTGTCAAAAGAACCATAGGTATTGAATGTTTCCCCAGAAACTTCTTCAAGGTCTCTATCATCTGATCAAATAAGGTATCAGTATCTGCAAAGTTAACTCCTGTCAAAACCAAGAGCCTATCCATATTGGGGACACTAACACAATCCAGTAACTTCAATGCCAACACAGACTGTGGGAATTCCAGGCAGTGTTTGTGCAGCCTTCTCGATAGTGTGCTAAATTCCATTATATTGTCCTCCATAGAGATATCCTCTGCTTTCTGGAGTCTATCAAATTATCAAATCCTTTTGATAAATCCTATCCATAAATAATAGTCTCCAGACCTTCTTAGTCTAATTGTCCCAATTCCAGTTCAGAAAATGCTTTCAAAAAAATATATTTATTCAAATTTTCAACAAAACACTCCAAACAGAAAAAAGAATAAAGCCCAAAACAAGCAAAAATTCTAAATGGGATTTCCAACAAAATACAATAACCCCCATTTAACAAATAAACACGCCCGTAAGGAAAACGCCCCACTCTAATCTAAACCACAAAAAAGAAAAAAAAAGAAATAATGCTATCCCCCAGCTCGGCTTGACCCGGGTGTTCACCACTTTGGACATAGTCCTCGCAAAGCCCCTCCAGAACCCCTCCAGCGCCGGGTACGTCCAAAACATATGGGCGTGATTTGCTGGGCTCCCCGAGCACCTCGCACACCTGTCCTCCACCCCAAAAAACCTACTCATCCTCTCCCCCATCATATATGCCCTATGAACAACTTTGAACTGTATTAGGCTGAGCCTGGCGCAAGAGGAATTAACCCTACTCAGGGCATCAGCCCACAGATCCTTATCCAGCTCCTCCCCGAGCTCCTCCTCCCACTTGCCCTTTAACTCCTCCACCGAGGCCTCCTCCTCTTCCTGCAGTTCCTGATAGATCGCCGAGATCTTGCCGTCTCCAATCCATACACCCAAAATCACCCTGAATCCTTCGTGCTGGGAGCAGTGGAAACGCCATCACTTGCATGTACCTAAAAGCATTCCCGGGAGGTAACCCAAATTTCTCCTCTAGCGTCTCTAGGCTCACAAAAGTCCCATCGATGAATAGGTCCCCCATTTTTTAAACCCCTGTATGATGCCAGCTCAGAAACCCTCCATCCATCCTACCCTGAACGAACCTGTGGTTCTCTCGAATCGGGGACCAGACCGAGGCCCCCACCTCGCCGTATGTCGCCTCCACTGCCCCCAGATCTTCAGAGTCGCCGCCACCGCTGGACTCGTGGTATACCGTCAGTGGGAGCGGCAACGGTGCCGTCACCAGCGCCCGCAGACTCGTACCCACACAAGACGCCACCTCAAGCCTCTTCCACACCGCCCCCTCTAGCCTCTTCCACACCGCCCCCTCTCCCGCCATTACCCACTTACGGATCATCGCCACATTAGCTACCCAATAATAGCCACATAGATTCAACAGCGCCAGCCCCCCTCTGTCCCTGCTACGCTCCCAAAACACCCTCTTCACCCTCGGGGTCTTATTCCCCCATACGAATCCCATAATGCTCCTGCTTACCAGTTTTAAAAAAGCCTTGGGGATTACGATGGGCAGGCACTGGAACATAAACAGGAACCTAGGGAGGACAGTCATCTTGACCGACTGCACCCTACCCGCCAGGGAGACTGGCAGCACATCCCATCTCTTGAAATCCTCCTCCATCTGTTCTACCAACTATGCCAAATTGAGCTTATGCAGGGCCCCCCAGCTCCTAGCTACCTGGATCCCCAGGTATCGAAAGCTCCTCCCCGCCCTCTTCAGCGGTAGTTCGTCTATCCCCCTTCCCCGGTTCCTCGCATGCACCACAAAGAGCTCACTCTTCCCCACGTTGAACGTACAACCCAAAAAGTCCCCAAACTCCCCAAGGATCCGCATAACCTCCACCATCCCCTCCACTGGGTCTGCAACATATACCAGCAGGTCATCAGCATATAACGACACCTGGTGTTCCCCCTCCCCGGACCAATCCCCTCCAGTTCCTAGACTCCCTCAGTGCCACGACCAGCGGCTCAATTGCCAGTGCAAACAACAAGGGGGATAAGGGACACCCATGCCTCATCCCGCGGTACAACCTAAAGTACTCCGACCTCCGCCGGTTCGTAGCCACACTCGCCCGATTCCCTCTTCTACCGCCAGCTCCCCTTTGGCCAATACAGCAGCAACCCAGTTCAACCACCCATCCCCCCCCCCCCCCCCCCCCCCCCCCCCCCCCCAGCCAGACCACCGTCCAGCCATTCCGCTCCCCCCATTACATTCCCGTAAGTCAGCTGACTCCTGCTGACGCCAGCCCCTCCCACCATTCCAACAACCTCCCAGTGTGGGAATCCCCCCACCTCCCCCTGCTGATCAATATGCGCTCTCCTCCAGCACTGCCCTTCCTCCCCAGGCCCCGCCCCTCCTTTGCAGGGGGGGGGGGGGGAAAGAGTCCGCACTTCCCATCCGAGCCGGCCCCGCCCCCAATGCGCAGCTCCTTTTTCTGCAACCTCTCCCCAGCTCCCGAGTTCAGAAAATACTTTGCTTCGGATTTTACTCTCGTAAGGTAGAGAAAGAGCCAATGCCATACCTTGTTTCCTCTTTCCCAAGGCAGTTACCTTAGTCCACATAACAACTGCACTTCTCCATTAGTCGTATCCGGCCATCTTTATCTTGGGTTCAGCCATATTATTTTTCCTTCTCACTCATTCCTTGGTTAATACAGAATTTATTTTCTTCTGGAAAAGTGGTATCTTTCAACCCTTTACACAACAACCATCCTCTGCTATCACTGTTAGCCTCTAGCTGCTGTTGAGTAGAGTCAAGAGCTCTGCTCCTTTTCCAAAACACCTTTTTTTTTCCTTGAACACACTCTGCACCAAACGCTATCATCTCATTACATGCCCAAAGGGCACCTGAAGCCTCTTTACATATCAGTGTCAATTATTGGATCAATGAGACATCTAATTGGAATGTTTCTTAACCCTTTCCTTCACAATCCCTTTCAGATGTCTTTGCCTTGAGCTGTGCAAACTGCTCACAATTACTTTGACTCTTCATTCCCAGGCTCTAGTAAAAGGAAAATATTTCATTTACCTCTGAAGTCTGCTGTCCCACTTTAAATCTGGTACTGCAATTGTCTATTTAACTCAGAAAACTTTGTTTACTCTTCCTTGAATTCTTCTGAACAATATCTTGGTCTCTGTTCCCTTGTTCGCTTAACTTAAGTCATCTTAAGGCATTTTTTCTGTCCCAATTCCCTGGGTTTCTGGACTGTAACTTGTTACTTAGGAAGCCTGCAACTTTGCAACTCACTTGTCCTGTCCAGCTTCTCCTGGCAGGGTTGAGAGATGTTCAATCTCCAGTGTCCTGTCTCCAACTGCAATAGATCCAGCCAAAACCTGAAAGCTTTCTACCCTTATAGGGGCTTCCTCTTGCTAAGGAACACTGCTGTATTCTTCATGCTGTAGCACTCTCTAAGCACAATAGAAACACAGTTAGAATTTGAACCAACCCCCAAACTTACAACCACCTTTGTCAAGCATAAACTTAACTATAGGTTGTGCCCTTCCAGGGATAGAAACATTAATTTAAACCCACTTAAAACTATACATTATTTCTAGTGTTTACCAATGCAAATATAAATCCCTTAAAACTGTTTTTGTTTTCCTAACGCCTAGAAGGTCCAACTTCTTCAATTCTTCTTCATAACTAAAGTTCCTCATCCTTGGAAGAATTGTCGTTAAACCTCTTCTGCCCCCTCTCTGATGCCTTCACATCCCTTTAGTTTCACATTGACTTTAATCCCAAATTGAAATAACTGTGGACATCCTGTCCCTACCGCTCAAAGGTGGGTCATTAATTGTTGAAGGTTTCCATGCTTCTTGGCTTTTTATTGAAGAAACACAGGTTACCCTTTAAACTGTACTCAATCCAGCTCTTGTTAATTTGCACCTAAGGTCTCTCAATCAGGTTTATTATTTCTCTACATTTTAAATTTCCAAACCCCAAATTAAAAGGCATGTTTCTAAAATTAGATATTTCTAACACTTTCATATTTTATACCTGTTGTGATTAAAATCTAGAATTTCAAAAATGTTAATGAAATACTTATTCATCTAAAGTGTTGCCTTTTAAAGGCCTGACCATAAACATAAACAATTTGGAGCTCCATCCCACTCCAGGTGTCATGTTTTATGTAAAATGGCAGCTGATTGCAACTGACCAATTTTTTTTTCTTCAAAAGTATCCATGTGTATGTTGTTAAGTTTGAAGGGAACTTCCAACAACGCCAAGAATGAGCTTATAATTGACTGCTGGGTTTCTGTGAATCATTTATTCCAGGAGTACCAGAGAAGTGACTTTAAATGAAAAATAAAATTAATAGTGAAGCTCAGCAATGATTTTTTAAAATCAAATTTAGTGTGCCCAATTCATTTTTTCCAATTAAGGAGCAATTTAGTGTGGCCAATCCACCTACCCTGCACATCTTTGGGGTGTGGGGATGGGACCCACGCAGACACGATGAGAATGTGTAAACTCCACACGGACAGTGACCCAGAGCTGGGATCGAACCTAGGACCTCGGTGCCGTGACGCTGCAGTGCTAACCACTGCGCCACCGTGCTGCCTTAAGCTCTGCAATGATAAATCCAGACTTCCCATGAGCAATGCCGCAGGGGAGCAGCCAGCATAAGCAAATCTTTGTGTGTTTAGTTTGTAACTAGAAAATGAATAGTCAAATCTATGTACTGCATACATAATGGATAAATGTTTATACTTTATTGTGAAGTTTACATAATATGTTCAGACGTGTTGGTTTGATTCTGGACTGGTGACATCCTTCCTTGAAAGATTTTATAAATGTGTAATGATTTTAAAAAATTTTAATTTCATATATTTAAAATGGCCAATTAATTTTTTTTCCAATTAAGGGCAATTTAGCTTGGCCAATTCACTAACCCTGCTCATCTATGGGTTGTGGGGGTGAGACCCATGCAAACATGGGGAGAATGTGCAAACTCCACACGGACTGTGACCTGGAGCTGGGATCAAACCCGGGACCTCAGTGCCGTGAGGCAGCAGTGCTAACCACTGTGCCACCGTGCCATCCCCGTAATGTATAATGATAATATAAATGGTCATTCCACTTGTTAGTGGGGCAATCCCAACTTTACCATTGACACAGGATTTCTACCTAATTTGTTTCCTTTGTCTGATATTTAAAGCAGACCAAGGCAGGCCAGCAGCATGGTTCAATTCCCATACCAGCCTCCCCGAGCAGGCGCCGGAATGTGGCGACTAGGGGCTTTTCACAGTAACTTCATTGAAGCCCACTTGTGATAATAAGCGATTTTCATTTCATTTTAATCTTTCCTGTGAAAATAATTTGTCTGTCTTTCCAGGTGACACTCTGGGTAAATACTGCATAAAGCAGTCGTGAATCATAAGAACAGAAAGGTCTCTGGTTTGAACATAGGCTTAATTAACAAACCTCAGCCAGGGCAATAGTTGGAATATAGCAATTGTCCTCCCATTTCTCTGGATTGTGGGTAGGTTTGGTGGGAGAAAAATAAATAAGTTGTGGTTCCCACTCCAAATTGTTATCCAGTGCTTTACAGAAAAAAATGATCTCTGTTCCAGTGCACCCTATGAATTAATCACTGATCAAAATTTATTGGCTTCCAACCTCCAATAAACCTGAACTTATCAAAAACTCTGCCCAAATTCTAACCAAGTCACCAAGTCCGAATCACCTATCCATCTATATTGGTCTTGGTCCACCAATGTCTAGGCGTTTCAAAACAATCTTGTCATTGTTGGATCCAGGTACCTCCATGGTGTCTCGCACTCTGTGTCTGCAACCACCTCCACCCACAATCCTCCTGTAACTGTGTTGTTTAGATTCTGGTCTCTTGTGCACATTCCTGTCATTTGTCTTCTTTCCTTAAACCTCTACACCTCTTTCTCCTTTTTAAGATACTTCTTAATGTCTACCTCTTTGACAAAGCTTTTAGTCACCTGTCTAATATCTTTCTTTGGCTTGTTGTCAGTTATAATCTTTTTTTTTAATAGACAATTTTATTGAGGTATTTTTGGCATTATAAACAGTAACAATATACATTAGTGTGTAGATACCAATTACGAAAAACATAGTGCAAATAACAGTACCACTCTCGCAGATAGACCTGCCTCTTCTTCCCCCCTACTCTACACTATTCTACCCCCCCTCCCCCTGCTGACGATTAGTTCCCCGCGAAGAAGTCGATGAATGATTGCCACCTCCGGGCGAACCCCGATAGTGATCCTCGTAAGGCGAACTTGATTTTCTTCCAAGCCGAGAAAGCTTGCCATGTCCGACAGCCATACTTCGATCTTTGGGGGCTTTGAGTCCCTCCAGGCCAACAGTATTCGTCGCCGGGCTATCAGGGAAGCAAAGGCCACAACGTCGCCTCTATCCCCTCCTTACTCCCGGGTCTTCCGACACCCCAAAAATCGCCACCTCTGGACTCATGGCCACCCTTGTTTTCAGTACCCGGGATATGACGTCCACAAATCCCTGCCAGTAGCCCCTGAGTTTTGGACACGCCCAGAACATGTGGACATGGTTCACTGGTCCTCCCCCACATCTAGCACACTTGTCCTCCAGCCCAAAGAATTTGCTCATCCGGGCCACCGTCATGTGGGCCCGGTGAACCACCTTGAACTGAATCAGGCCGAGCCTGGCACATGTTACGGTTGCATTTACCCTCCTCAGAGCGTCTGCCCATACGCCTCCCTCCAACTCCCCACCAAGCTCCTCCTCCCACTTGAGTTTCAGTTCCTAGGTCCCTGTGTCCTCCGCTCCCATAGCTCCATATGAATATCTGAGACTCTCCCCTCTCCTACCTCACGCCTGGAAATTACCCTGTCCAGGATCCCCCTTGGTGGAAGGCGTGGAAAGGACGGGACCTGTCTACATATGAAATCCCGCACCTGCAAGTACCAAAAGTCATTCCCCCTCGCCAGCCCAAACTTCTCCTCCAGCACCCTCATGTTCGCGAAGCTCCCTTCCAGGAACAAGTATCCCATCCTTCCCGCCATCCATCTTCCCCGGGACAAATCGGTGGTTGTCACATATTGGGGACTAGACCGACGCTCCCACTTCCCCCGCGTGCTTCCTCCATTGGCCCCAAATCCACAAAGCCACCACCACTACAGCCACCACCACTACAGCTGGTGGAGTACCTGGCCGGCGGGAATGGCATGGGAGCCGTGACCAGGGCTGCCAAGCTGGTGCCCCTGCACGAGGCAGCCTCCACCCACTCCCAAACCGACCCCGTGCCACCATCCATTTCCTTATCATGGCTATGTTAGCCACCCAGTAGTAGTTGCTGAGGTTCGGCAATGCCAGCCCCCCCTCGCTACGGTTCCGTTCCAGCATCCCCCTCCTTACCCGCGGGGGTTGTCAGTTATAATCTGACGATGCTCTTGAGAAGTGTTTGAGACACTTTACGACTTGCATTAAAGCAAATTGTTTCTGTTGATGTTGTGTCTAGAAGCGAGAAATTCAAAACAGTGCCTAAAGTTCTAAATTTGGGTAACGCAGACTTCAATGCAATGAGATGAAGACTATTTGCAGTAATCTGGGAAAATATTTTCATGAATAAATGGACAGAAGATCGGTTGTAAGTGTTTTTCAAAAAAGGCATCTGTGACACCAGGATCAGATTATACCTCTCGGGCAAGAGCTTGCCAAAAAAAGCAATGAACCACGAAATATGTGACAGGCAATATTAATCTAAAACAAAAGGCAAAGAGACGAGCAAACAAAAAAGATTCTGACAAATGGGAAGGATACACAGAACAGCAGAGTGTGACAAAGTAGCTGGTATGAGCTACAAAAGACAGAATGAAAAGAAACTTGCAAGGGGTAGAATTGTTATGGTGCAGAAGAAAACTTCAATCTATTGTGTCTGAAGCTCTCCGTAACAGCCTCCCCGAACAGGCGCCGGAATGTGGCGACTAGGGGCTTTTCACAGTAACTTCAGTTGAAGCCTACTCGTGACAATAAGCGATTTTCATTTTTCATTTCAATGAGCACTTCATCCAATGTCATTGACTCTTCACTCGCCTTCTCCCTGTAACCTTGATCATTCATTTTTTTTCAGATAACTATTTAATTCCCTTTTGAAGCTTGAGTTGGATCTGTCTCTATCACACAGTCAGAGGCAGTGCATTCCAGATCTTAACCACTCACTGCATAAAAATGTTTTTCTAGTATTGCTTTTGCTCCTTTCTTTATGACAAGCATGCAGAAAGTTCAATTGGCTGTGCAGCTATCTTTAGATCAACAAAAAATTAAACGATATTAGGATAAAGAGCATTATCAGGAGCAATGCGAGCCCCCTTAAAATTGATACGTAATATTGTCAATGAAATGGTGCGCAACCTGTATCCATTATGCCAGTATTTATAGTCGAGGAAGAAGCGAGCAAGCTAGCAATACCAATACCAAGAATTGAAACGAGGGCAGGGACTCACCAAAATTAATAAGTAATGAAGAAAATATGATACAGTTGCTTGCTAGCACATAACCTGAGTATTGCTCGAAAAAAAGAGACATGCTGTCGAAGCATTTTATCTTGCACTCATCAGGCCTACATTTGACGGCACGGTGGCACAGTGGTTAGCACTGCTACCTCACCGCTCCAGGGACCCCAGGTTGAATTCCGGCCTCGGGTGACTGTCTGTGTGGAGTTTGCACATTCTCCCCATGTCTGTGTGGGTTTCCTCTGGGTGCTCCGATTTCCTTCCATGATCCAAAGATGTACAGGTTAGGTGGACTGGCTGCTAAATTGCCCCTTGAAGTAGACAAATATCCAGGGTCAGATGAAATGTATCCCAGACTGTTGAGTCAGGCAAGGGAGGAAATAGCAAGGGGGCTGGCAATTTTAAATTCCTCTCTGGCCACAGGAGAGGTGCCGTAGGACTGGAGGATAGCCAATGTGGTACCATTATTCAAGAAGGGATAAACCAGGAAATTAAAGGCCAGTCAGTCGAACCTCAGTGGTGGGGAAACTATTGGAAGCAATTCTGAGAGACTGAAGTAATCTGCATTTGGAGAGGCAGGGATTAATCAAGAACAGTCAGCATGGTTTTGTTAAGGGGTGGTCCTGTCTGACCAATTTGATTGAATTTTTCAAAGATGTGACCAGGTGTATTGATGAGGGAAATGCATTTGGCGTGGTCTATTTGGAATTCAGCAAGGCTTTTGATAAGGTTCCACATGGGAGACTGAGAGCGAAGGTAAGAGCCTGTGAGGTCGAAGGAAACGTGACAAATTGGATCCAAAATTGGCCAAGTGGCAGGAAGCAGAGGGTGATGGTTGGGGGGTGTTTTTCTGACTGGAAGCCTGTGTCCAGTGGGGTCCCATAGTGATTAGTGTTGAGGCCTTTGCTGTTTGTGGTTTATATAAATGATTTAGATATGAATGTAGGAGGGTTGATCAGTAAGTTTGCGAATGTAACAAACATTGGTAGGGTAGTAACTAGTGAGGAGGATAGCCTTAGATTACTGGAGGGTATAGATGGGCTGGCCAGGTGGGCTGATCAGTGGCAAATAATATTCAATCCTGGTAAGTGTGAAGTGATACACTTGGGCAGGACAAACAAGGCAAGCAAATACATGAACGGCAGAACTCTGGGAACCACCAAGGATCAGAGGGACCATGGTGTGCATGTACACCGGTCCCTTAAGATAGCAGGGCAGGTGGATACAGTGGTTAAGAAGGCATATACCTTTATTAGACGAGGCTTGGAGTTTATGAGCGGGGAGGTTCATTGTATCATAGAATCCTTACTGTGCATAAGGAGGCCATTCAGCCCATCAAGTCTGCACCAACCCTTCAAAAGAACACTCTACCAAGGTCCATTCCCCTGTCCATCCCATCTTAACCCCGTAACAGAACCTGCACACCCCTGGACACTAAGGGTCAATTTAGCATGACAAATCCACCTAACCTGCACATCCTTGGGCCGTGGGAGTAAACTGAGGAAACCCATGCAGACACAGGAGAGCATGAAATTCCATGCAGACAGTCACCCAAGGTCAGAATTGAACCTGGGTCCCTGGCACTGCGGGAGCAGTGCTAGCGACTTTGCTACTGTGCAGCCCAGATTATGCTTTAACTGTATAAACCGTTGGTTAGGCCACAGCTAGAATATTGTGTGCAGTTCTGAAATCCACATTGTAGGAGGGATGTTGTAGCACTGGAACGGGTGCAGTGGAGGTTTACCAGGATGTTGCCTGGACTGGAGAGTTTTGGTTATTGTCGTGTTATGTAATTTGGAATAACACAAGCTGCCACCTGATGCAGTTTTGAGTAAAAGATGCTCCAGACTTTGAAGTGAGTTCAATGTGTTTTATTGAACTATTAGCACAGTTCTCAATGAGTTCGACTCTCTGCTAATCTAAATGTAGTAACTCAGTCTAACTGAACCAGCCTTGCTCTAAGCCACGTGCTGGGGTGTGATGCTGAGGATACACCCTGTCTCACTCTGTAGATGTTGGTCCATGGAAAGAGGCGGGTGTGAGTGCCTCATCTCTTTGATAGTGAGATACCTCCCCTGAATGTCCTGACTGCTCATTGGTCGTGTCCTATTCTATGTGTTCATTAGATGCATGTTTGAATATCATGACATCTCCCCCCCTTTTTTAATGTTTTGTTGGCGTATGTGAATGTATTTACATGTGAATGAGTCTGTGTAACGTGACTGATGGAGGACAACCGAACAGAGCAAACAAAACAAACGTTCACAAGTCCATTCTCTGAGTCTTGTGTCTGATCCTGGTCGACCGCCGGAGAGGTGGCGGAGGGGACGACCGTGCCTTGACAGGCGGGATGGAAGCCTGACTGGTGGCCTCATGGTGCGAGGTATCAGGAGGTGGCAATTCAACATATGGAAATGGAGGAGAAAGTGGTTGCAGGCAGGCAACTTTACACAGTGCCCGTCAATTCATTCGCACGATGGAGCCATCAGCCATACGTACAACATAAGAGTGGGGCGCAGCCTGTCGATCAACGACAGCCGGGGCAGACTACTCACCATCCGGTATCTTGATCCTGACAGTGTCTGCCGGGGCTATCATGGCCAGATCAGTGGCATGGGCATCATAGCCCTGCTTTTGGCGGTCTCTGAGCTGGGAGGTGATCCAAGTTGGGCAGGTGTTTGGCTGGAAGCGTCATCCGCAGGTCCCTGTTCAGGAGTTGAGCCGGCGACCTGCCAATGGACAATGGAGTTGCCCTGTACGCGAGCAGTACAAAGTAAAAGTGTATGTCGGAAGCAGAGTCCGCGGCCTTGCAGATGAGCTGTTTCACAATGTGCATCCCTTTGTCAACTTTTCCATTGGACTGTGGATAGTGCGGACTTGAGGTGACATGCTGGAAATCGTATGACCTGGCAAACGTGGACCATTCTCAACTGCTAAAGGACGGGCCATTGTCGCTCATGATGGTGATTGGGATGCCATGCTTTGAGAATGTCTCCTTACAGGCTTTGATGACAGTCCGAGAGGTGAGGTCCGGGAGCTTCAGCACCTCAGGGTAATTCGAGAAATAGTCGATGATCAATACGTAGTCGAGGCCATTTGCATGAAAGAGGTCGATGCCAACCTTGGACCACGGAGAGGTCACTATGTCATGCTGTTGGAGCATCTCCTTGCTCTGCGCTGGCTGGAACTGCCGACAGGTAGCAAAGTTCAGGACCATATTCATGATGTCCTGGCTGATGCCGGGCCAGTAGACAGCCTGCCTGGCTCTGGAGACTGAGCGGAATAACAATCCTGTCCAGCTTGAGGAGGATACCATCAATCTCCGTCAGGTCATCCTTCACATTGTACAATTGTGGGCACTGCCCTTTCTGCCAGCTATTGGTGAGGTTGTGGATGACCCGCTGCAAGGGGGGTCTTTGGCTGTCTCATCACGGATGTGAACTACCTTCTCATCTGTGCCGGGAGAGTGCTAGCACACAGCTGCACCTGCAATTCGATGTGCCAGATGATCTCCAGTGGCTCACTGGGCGAGGTGACGGAGCTGGACAGAGCAGGACAATGTATCAGCGATGGTGAGCTCCTTGCCAGGTGTGTACACCAAGTTGAAGCCTTGCGTCCTAAGTTTAAGCAGGATTCTCTGCAACTGAGGCGTCATGTCGTTCAGGTCCTTGTGGATGATGTGGACCAGAGTCCTTTGATCCGTCTCGACAGTGAACATCGGCAGGCCGTAGACATAATCATGAAATTTGAGGATGCTGGTAAGAAGACCCAAGCACTTCTTCTCAATCTGTGCATATCTGGTTTCAGTGGGCATCATCGCCCTTGATGGGTAGGCTACTGGTGCCCAGGATGATGTGTCACCTTGTTGAAGAAACACCGCACCGATGCCATCCTGACTCGCATCTATGGATATCTTTGTCTCCCGGTCCGGGTCGAAGAATGCCAGGACTGGTGCAGTGGTGAGCTTGGCTTTCAGCCACTCTGTCTGGTGTGCCGCCTTCCACGCAAAGGCAGTTGACATTTTCACCAGGTGCGTCGGGCCGTGGTTTATGTGGCCATGTTTGGAATGACCTTGCCCAGAAAATTAACCATACCCAAGAAGCGCAGATCCGCCTTTTTGTCCTCAGGGCCCTTCATCGCCTCGATGGCCTTGATTTTGGCTGTGTCCGAACGCACACCATGCTGTGAGATCTGGTCGCCTAGGAACTTGACCATCGATGTGCCAAAACAACATTTGGACCTGTTTAACTTTAGGTGTTGGCATGTACATGGCGGAATACCTTCTGGAGACGGGACACACGTTCTTCAGGGGTCGTGGACCATGTGATGATCTCATCCACGTACACACGAACCCCTTCAATGCCGTCCATCATCTGCTCCATGATGTGATGGAATATCTCCGATGGCGAGATGATGCCAAATGGCATTCGGTTGTAGTAAAATCTGCCAAAAGGCGTGTTGAAGGTGCAGAAGCTGCTGGACTCTTCCGGCTGGATTTACCAAAATCCCTGTGATGCATCCAATTTGGTGAAGAAGCGCGAGTGTGCCATCTCTCTTATGAGTTCCTCCCACTTCGGGATGGAGTAGTGTTCCCGCATAATATTCTTATTGAGATCCTTGGGATCAATGCAGATGCACAGGTCCCTCGAAGGCTTCTTTACACACGCCATCGAGCTAACCCAGTCAGTTGGTAGACGGTTCGGTGACCTTGGATATGATGCCTTTTTGCTGAAGATCCTTGAGCTGTGTCTTCAGGCGCTTTCTAAGTGGAGCAGGGATTCATCGTGGTGCGTGGACCACTGGCTTGGCATCAGGTCGTAGCAGAATCTTGTATCGATACGGCAGCGTGCCTATCCCGTTGAACACATCTGGATACTGGGCGAGGATGTTGTTGATGCCAGCCTGAAAATTCACATGGGAGGATGTTGTGGTGTAAACCTTTTGAATGAGGTTCAGCTGCTTGCAGGCATGCGCACCCAATAGGGATGCCCTGTCCAGCTTAACAATTTCAAAGCGTGACCATACTTGTATGTGTCGGTTGGATACGTGCAGATGGCAGGATCCCAGTGCCGTGATGGCATTCCCGTTGTAATCCAGGAGCTTGCAGGCAGCTGGAAGGACCATGGGGGGGGGGGGGGGGGGGGCTTCTTAATGAGTCTGAAGTCTGCCTGTGAGAGGAGGTTGGCAGAGGCACCTTTTGTCCAGCTTGAACTGGATGGGGCAGTGGTTGACCTTCATCACTGCTCGCCATTCGTCGTTGGAATCCACAGCTAGGATGGATTGGACTTGCGATGTGTCTGGTGTGACATATCAGACGTTGTAATAATGCCAACACGGTAGGCGTTGTCCAGGCATTCATCATCTGGATCCGTTGCACTGCCAGGATAATAATCCTGGAGGCGTTGTTGCACACTCCAGATGCGCCATCGTCTGAATTGGATCTGCACAGGGCTGCATAGTGGCCTGGCTTCCCACAGTTTAAACAGAGTCTGCCTCTTGTAGGGCAGTGTTTCTTTAAATGGGCAGTGCCACAGTTCAGCCACATCATGACCTCGGCGTCCTGATGCTCATTGCATCGTTGCACAGGCGCAGTGCGGTTCTCAGACGTCTGCACCGGCGCAGTGCGGGTTTCTGCCGCTTCGTTATCCCGTTCGCATCGCGCATGTGTAGGGCCCCCGCATAGAGTGCGTGGAATGGCCGCTTTCGTCAATGTTGAGGCGCTGCATCCGGGAGATGACCTGCACACTCTCCGCTTCGTGGGAGGCTAGTCTATCATTTTCTGCCGTTTTTGTACTGGGTATAGCGATTTTAGCGTGCTCATGCACTGTGCATGTTTATGCTTGATCTTCAGTAACTGCTCTCTCAGACGATCAGAGTGAACTCCAAAAACAATTTGGTCTCTGATCATGAGTCAGTGATATCACCGAAGTTGCAGGATTGCGCTAGCAGTCTACGGTTAGTTAAATATGAGGTGAAGGATTTGTCTTTACCTTGCAATCACTGTTTGAATATGTAGCGCTCGAAGATTTTATTGGGTGTCCACGTCACAGTGGCTGTCAAACTTGTCCAGGATGGTCTGAAACTTTGTCTTGTACTGGTCTTCGGCGAAGTGAAAGAAGCTGAATATTTCCAAGGTGTGATCACACGCTGTGGTGAAGAAAAGAGCTATCTTCTGTGCATCAGGCGCACCATTGAGGTCTGATGCTTCGATGTAAAGCTGAAATTTCTGCTTGAATGTCGCCAGTTGGCACTGAGATTGCCGGAGGTCCTGAGCTGGTGAGGAGCCTGAATCTTTTCCATTGTGCCGGTATGCAGTTGCTGGTCGTCACGCATCTTGCTGAGTTGAACTGACTAGATTGTACAGACTCCTTTTATAGTGAGATACCACCCCCAAGTGTCCTGACTGCTCATTGGTCGTGTCCTATTTTATGTTCATTAGCTGCATGTTTGCATATCATGAAAGTTCTGACAAGAGATTGGATAAACTAGGGTTGTTTTCCTTGGAGCAGAGACGGCTGAGGGGGGACATGATTGAGGTGTGTAAAATTATGTAAGGGCATAGATAGAGTAGAGAGGAAGAAACGTTCTGCTTGGTGAAGGAATCAATAACAAGGGAGTATAGCTTTAAAGTAAGGGGCAGGAGGTTGAGGGAGGATTTGAGGAAAAACCTTTGCACCCATAGAGTGGTGGGAGTCTAGAACTCACTTCCTGAAAGGGTGATGGAAAGCTAGTCATTCAAATTAACAAATGACACAAAGGTAGACTGAATTGTAAAGCAGTGTAGCGGGGAACATAAAATTAGAGATATTGATTGAATGGGTAAACTGTGGCAAAAGTGAGTTCACCATTTGGCATGTCCTCTTCAGTGGTGAAAAGCTGGAAACAATGAAGGTCCAAAGAGGCCTGAGGATCTACATTGTCTTTCTTGGTATATCAAAAATTTTGGCTCAAATGTAGCAAATTATCAAAGATTTTACGAATGATCTGAAAATTTGTTGTTTGGTTAGTAGTGAAGAAGTCAGCTATAGACTGCAAGAAGATCTAAACTGATTGGTCAGGTAGTCAAAAAAATGACATAGCATTCAATCCTGGGAAATATGAGGTCAAACATTTGGGGAAGATGAAGCAAACAAGGGAGTACACAATAAATGTTAGGATATTGCAAAATCTAGAGGAACCTTGGAGTGTGCGCACAGAGATTGTGCAGGATATGTTGAGATGGCTAAAGAGGCATACAGGATAGTTCCCTTTATTAGCTGAGGCATAGAATATAAGAGTTGGGAGGTTTAAAGCACTAATTAGGCCAACATCCTCCATATTGCAGAATTGGCCACACTTGGTCAGCTCCGCTGGGCAGGCCACATTTGTCTTCATGCCTGACCCAAGACTGCTGAAACCAGCACTGTGCTCGGAACTTCAACACAGTAAATGAGACCCAAGAGTGCAGAGGAAGCACTTAAAGGACCTCTCAAAGCCTCAAAAAAATGTGATATCCTCACCGATGTCTGGGAATCCCTGGCCCAAGACTGCCCAAGGTGGAGGAAAATCATCCGGGAAGGAGCTAAACTGGATGGAGCTGAAGCTTCATCGTTGAGAGCAAGCTGAAGTCAAGCAGCAACAGTGAAAGGAGTGCGTGGAAACCTGGGCAGGGCATGCCACCTACCCGCTCCTCCAACCACTATCTGCCTCACAGAGACTGTAGATCACGCATTGGAATCGTCAGTCACCTGAGGACTCCTTTTTAGTGGGGAAGCAAGTCATCCTCGACTCCCGAGGGACTGCCTAGAAAGCACGTACAGTTATGGTCACCATACTGCAGGAAGAATGTGTTCACACCAGAGAGGATGCAAAGAAGATTTATGAGGGTGTTGGCAGGACTGAAGAATTTTAGTTACGAAGAAAGATTGGATAGACTGGCATTACTTTCCTTATAATAGTGCAGGCTGAAGGGAAATTTAATTGGTGTATATAAAATTGACGTGCTTAGATGGGATGAATAGAATGCACCAAATCATTTGAGGTAAGAGGTCCATAATTAGGAAACCAGGTGGGAAAAATCCCGTCACTGTCTCGAGTGTCTGTGTTTAACTGTTACCGTACCAGCCTCCCCAAACAGGCGCCGGAATGTGGCGACTAGGGGCTTTTCACAGTAACTTCATTTGAAGCGTACTTGTGACAATAAGCGATTTTCATTTTCATTCATTTTCATTTCACATGTCTCTTTGACATTACATCACTGTGCAAGTTGTATCAAGACTGAGGGTCTTCAATGCAGCTATTGAAGGCTCCGAATGGGAAAATGTTGGAATTACCCGTACTAAAGGGACCAGAAGATACGTTCTTATAAGAGACCACAAAAATGACAGCTCACTTGAGAATTGCACATGCATGAAGGAGGAAGGAAGCTCCTTCATATGCACAAATGATAGACTAAACTAAAGCTGGACTCTTGATGCCGAGTCGAACATTTTTCCTTAATTCTGAGAGCCAAATCTGATTCAACTTGCAATAAGTAGCCAGGTTTGGCATAGATTGTTTTTTCAAATATCTGGTCTAAATGTTTTACACGAGAATGTTTTTTTCCCAGCTTGACTATACAGGCAACAGTCCGAACAGTTTGTGTCACCGGTGCACCAAGAACGATACCAAGGACTGCAAGTGCACAATACATTTCAAGGTGAACAAGACGTTGCCGGTAAGAACAGTAGGAGTTCCACCCAAATAGTTGAATATTTGGTTCAGATTTAAACACAATACCTTTTTTTTTCATTTTATTGTTTTTTTGACGTAGCTCTAAATTTGTAGTATTAGCAAGTCAATAAAATGGGAACTGTCTATGTGAAACCAGTGTATATTATCAAAATAAACCCATTATTGCAACTAGGAATGTTGAAGTACAGATCCTGAGTGTTATGCCCAGCAGCAACTTGGAAATCATATATAATATGACTATTCGGGAGCTAATGTGCATTAAAGATCCCAATAAGAATTTTTTTTGGAAAATACTTTTATTCGGTTTTCAACATTTTATACATAAAACAAAAAAACACAAAATAAAAAGAATAACAGAGGAATCCTCCCCCACTCTACCAACCAACCCACTTGTACTCAAAGAACAACGCCACCCACATCCAGCAGCTGACAGTAACCGACTCTTTAAAATGAAGACTAAGTAGATCCCATCTCTTATAGAGCCCCTCAGTCACTACCGCCACCCTCAAGATGAACTTCACCGTCTCAAGTTACAGGAATTCCATTAAATCCCCCCGCCATGCCGAGGCACAGGGCAGAGAAGCTGACCTCGACCCCAACAGGACCCGCCTGCGAAGCGAAGGCTAAAACATCTGCCCCCTGCTCCCGTCGTCAGCTCTGGCAGGTTGGACACCCCAATATGGCCCCCCAGGGGATTGGGTTTCAAGTCCAAGTGCAGGATCCTGACATGGTGCTGAAAAAACCTCCAAAATTTCTCCAACTTCAGGCAGGACCGGAATATATGTACATGGTTGGCTGGCGCTCTCCCACATCACTCGCAGGTGTCCTCCACGCCCTCAAACAACCGGCTCATCCTTGGCCTCGTCAGGGGCCTGTGCTCCACCATTAACTGTATTAACCCCAGTTTCGCACATGAAATTGAGGCATTCACCCTCCGCAACACGTCACACCACAACCTCTCCTCCAGCGCCACCCCCAGCTTCTCCTCCCACTTGGCCTTCACCCCCTCCAACAATAGTTCTTCCATAAATCGCCACGGTGACGCCCCCTCCTACCCCATCACCGACAGCACCCCTCCAACAACGAGGAGGGCAGTGTCACCGTAGAAGTGGCAAAAACATGCCTTGCAAAATTCCGCACCTGCATACACCTAAAGGACACCCCCCCACCGAGGAATCCCAAACATCTCCATCAACTCCACCAAACTCTCAAACTGCCTTCCAAGAATAAGTCCTTCATTTGCACCACTCCTCGCTCCTCCCATCCCCGAAACCTAGCATACAGCGTCGCCAACTCAAACACATGATTCTCTTGGCTCGGCATCAGCCTCAACCCCTCCCCTAAGCTAAACTATTGCCAAACTTGGCTCCATATCTTCAGTGTGGCCACCACCACCGGACTACCTGAATATTTCCCCAGGGCAAATTGAAGCGACACCATTGCCAACGCCCACAACCCCGACAAGAGCCTGCCTCCATCCTCACTCGCATTGCCTCCGGCTCCCTAGAGGCATTCGCCGTCCAATAATAATACAGTAGATTCCCAACTCACCCTCTCTGAAGCAAAGTCTTCCAAACCCTCACTACGTACCTGCCCAGACAAATGACAAAATCGACTCTTCCATCCCCATAAAAAACACTTTCATCAAGAAGACTGGTAAACACTGGAATAAAATCAAAAAC
Source organism: Scyliorhinus canicula (assembly GCF_902713615.1). Taxonomy (NCBI): domain Eukaryota; kingdom Metazoa; phylum Chordata; class Chondrichthyes; order Carcharhiniformes; family Scyliorhinidae; genus Scyliorhinus; species Scyliorhinus canicula. Next base: position 103,947,386 of record NC_052146.1, on the reverse strand, counting down.
CATGGCCAAACATTCATCTTTACAGGGGTGACACGGTGGTGGAGGTTAGCACTGCTGCCTCACAGCGCTGCATACCTGGGTTCGATCCCAGCCCTGGGTCACTGTCCGTGTGGAGTTTGCACATTCTCCCCGTGTCTGTGTGGGTCTCATCCTCACAACCCAAAATGTGCAGGGTAGATGGATTGGCCACGCTAAATTGCCCCTTAATTGGGAAAAATTTTATACAAGTGGGTACTTCAAATTTGCCAAAAAAAAACAGGTTAATCTTTATTGTCTGCACCTGGCCTGGCAGTGATGGGGGGGAGGCTGTCCCACCTCAACAAACCCACCTTGACCCTACCCACCAGACTCCTAAAATTCAATTTACTGAGCGGGCCAAATCCCGAGCCACCTGCACCTTCGGATACCTGAAGTGAGTAGTCGCCACACAAAACAGCAATCCCCCACCCCCAAGCCAGATTCAATCCCTGGTGGGGGACCAGAAAGTACTTGCTGGTCTCCAAATTCAATTTATATCCCGAAAAAGCCTCAAATCGCTTAAGCAGCCCCATTATATCCCCCACCATGGGAACCGAGTTGGAAATGTACGACAAAAAAACCATCAGAATACATGGACACCTATGCTCCACCCCTCCTTCACTCATATGACCTCCTCAGCACAATGGTCAAGGGCTCTCACCAGCGCAAACAGAAGGGGGGACATGGGACACCCCTGCCTCATTCCTCTATGCAGCTGAAAATATCCCGACTTCACCTCATTTAAGAACATAAGAACTAGGAGCAGGCGTAGGCCATCCAGCCCCTCGAGCCTGCTCTGCCATTCAATGAGATCATGGCTGATCTTTTGTGGACTCAGCTCCACTTTCCAGCCCGAACACCATAGCCCTTTAATCCTTTATTCTTCAAAAGACTATCTATCTTTATCCTGAAAACATTTAATGAACGAGCCTCAACTGCTTCACTGGACAAGGAATTCCATAGATTCACAACCCTTTGGGTGAAGAAGTTCCTCCTAAACTCAGTCCTAAATCTACTTCCCCTTATTTTGAGGCTATTCCTCTTAGTTCTGCTTTCACCCGCCACTGGAAACAACCTGCCCGCATCTATCCTACTTATTCCCTTCATAATTTTATATGTTTCTATAAGATCCCCCCACATCCTTCTAACTTCCAACGAGTACAGTCCCAGTCTACTCAACCTCTCTTCGTAATCCAACCCGTTGAGCTCTGGGATTAACCTAGTGAATCTCCTCTGCACACCCTCCAGTGCCAGTACGTCCTTTCTCAGGTAAGGAGACCAAAACCAAACACAATACTCCAGGTGTGGCCGCACTAACACCTTATACAATTGCAGCATAACCTCCCTAGTCTTAAATTCCATTCCTCTAGTAATGAAGGGCAAAACTCCATTTGCCTTCTTAATCACCTGTTGCACCTGTAAACTAACTTTTTGCGACTCGTGCACTAGCACACCCAGGCCTCCCTGCACAGCAGCATGTTTTACTATTTTGTCATTTAAATAGTAATCCCTTTTGCTGTTATTCCGAACAAAAATGGATAACCTCACATTTGTCAGCATTGTATTCCATCAATCCAACCCTAGCCCATTCACTTAACCTATCCAAATCCCTCTGCAGACTTCCGGTATCCTGGACGTTTTGCTTTACCACTAATCTTAGTGTTTTCTGCAAACTTGGACACATTGCCTTTGGTCCCCAACTTCAAATCATCCATGTGAATTGTGAACAATTGTGGGCCCAACACGGATCCCTGAGGGACACCACTAGCTACTGATTGCCAACCAGAGAAACACCCATTAATCCGCACTCTTTGCTTTCTATTAATTAACTAATCCTCTGTCCATGCTACTACTTTACCCTTAATGCCATGCATCTTTATCTTATGCAGCAACCTTTTGTGTGGCACCTTGTCAAAAGCTTTCTGGAAATCCAGATATACCACATCCATTGGCTCCCCGTTATCTACTGCACTGGTAATGTCATCACAAAATTCCACTAAATTAGTTAGGCCTGACCTGCCCTTTATGAACCCATGCTGTGTCTGCCCAATGAGACAATTTCCATCCAGATGCCTCGCTATTTCTTCCTTGATGATAGATTCCAGCATCTTCCCTACTACCGAAGTTAAGCTAACTGGCCTATAATTACCCGCTTTCTGCGTACCTCCTTTTTTAAACAGTGGCGTCACGTTTGCTAATTTCCAATCGACCGGGACCACTCCAGAGTCGAGTGAATTTTGGTAAATTATCACTAGTGCATTTGCAATTTCCCTAGCCATCTCTTTTAGCATTGTGGGATGCATTCCACCAGGGCCAGGAGACTTATCTACCTTTGGCCCCATTAGCTTGCCCATCACTACCTCCTTAGTGATAACAATCATTTCAAGCTCCTCACCTCTCATAGCCTCATTTCCATCAGTCACTGGCATGTTATTTGTGTCTTCCACTGCGAAGACCGACCCAAAAAACCTGTTCAGTTCCTCAGCCATTTCCTCATCTCCCATTATTAAATCTCCCTTCTCATCCTCTAAAGGACCAATATTTACCTTAGCCACTCTTTTTCGTTTTATATATTTGTAGAAACTTTTACTATCTGTTTTATATTCTGAGCAAGTTTACTTTCATAATCTATCTTACTCTTCTTTATAGCTTTTTTAGCTTATAGCTTTAGAAATCTAAAGATTTCCCAGTCCTCTAGTCTCCCACTAATCTTTGCCACTCTGTATGCTTTTTCTTTCAATTTTATACTGTCCCTTATTTCCTTAGATATCCACGGTCGATTTTCCCTCTTTCGACCGTCCTTCCTTTTTGTTGGTATAAACCTTTGCTGAGTACTGTGAAAAATCGCTTGGAAGGTTCTCCACTGTTCCTCAACTGTTTCACCATAAAGTCTTTGCTCCCAGTCTACCTTAGCTAGCTCTTCTCTCATCCCATTGTAATCTCCTTTATTTAAGCACAAAACACTAATGTTTGATTTTTCCTTCTCACCCTCCATCTGTATTTTAAATTCCACCATATTGTGATCGCTCCTTCTGAGAGGATCCCTAACTATGAGATCATTAATCAATCCTGTCTCATTACACAGGACCAGATCTAGAACCACTTGTTCCTTCGTAGGTTCCATTACATACTGTTCTAGGAAACTATCGCGGATACATTCTATAAACTCCTCCTCAAGGCTGCCTTGACTGACCTGGTTAAACCAATCGACATGTAGATTAAAATCCCCCATGATAACTGCTGTACCATTTCTACATGCATCCGTTATTTCTTTGTTTATTGCCTGGCCCACCATAATGTTACTATTTGGTGGCCTATAGACTACTCCTATCAGTGACTTTTTCGCCTTACTATTCCTGATTTCCACCCAAATGGGTTCAACCTTATCCTCCATAGCACCGATGTCATCCCTTGCTATTGCCCGGATGTCATCCTTAAATAACAGAGCAACACCACCTCCCTTACCATCCACTCTGTCCTTCCATATAGTTTGATACCCTCGGATCTTTAACTCCCAGTCGGGACCATCCTTTAACCATGTTCCAGTAATGGCCACTAAATCATAGTCATTCACGATGATTTGTGCCGTCAACTCATTTACCTTATTCCGAATACTACGAGCATTCAGGTAAAGTACACTTTTATGTTGGCTTTTATACCTCTGTTTTGAATCTTAACACCTTGATCACTAACCTCTCCCAAGTTATTTTTCCTCTTAACTTTTCTCCTTATTTTCCTTGTCGTTGAACCCATATCTTCATGTAACAACCTGCCACGTCGCTTACCATTTATATTTTTACTTCCCATTTTATTCCTTTTAGTACTTGTGCGAACTTTCTCCTTTGGTTCCTTTTATACAACAATTTGACCCATGCCACAAACCCAGGCCCAAAATGCCATCTCCTGCTCTCTCCCCCCCCCCCCCCCCCCCCCCCCCCCCCCCCCCCCCCCCCCGATGGGGAGAGCACCACGTTTAACAAGCGCCACACGTTCGAGGACAACTGCCTACCCTTTACAAACCCTGTCTGATCCTCCCCCAACCACATGCGGAAGGCATTTCTCCAAGCTAAGTAGCAACACTTTGGCAGGAATCTTGGCATCCACATTCAACAGAGATATTTGCCGATACGACCCACACTCCACCAGGTCCTTATCCTTTTTTAACAACAGCGAAATAGATGCTTGGCCCATTGTCTCCGGAAGCGCTCCCCTAGCAACCGCGACCTCAAACATCTCCCCCAACAGTGGCGTCAGCCTATCCAAAAGCTCCCGGTGCTTTATCCACTTGCATCTTCTCTACTACCGTCCAAACCTCCTCAATCCCCACTGGCTCCTCCAACTCTGCCCTATCTTCCTCTCCCACTGTGGGACACTCCAGCCCTCCAAAAGCTCCCTCATATCCGGCTCATCCCCCGGGGGGCTCTGACCTATGCAATCTCTTCTAAAACTCCTCAAATGCCCTATTCACCTGCTCCAGTGTAGCTACCAGCTACCTCACCCCATCCCAAACCTGAACAATCTTCCAACGGAGTTCTCCCACCAGCAAGGGCCTGGCATTCTCCCTGTACTCGTATACCACACCTTTTGCCTGTCTCACCTGGCACCACCACTTTCCCTATAAACAAATGGTCAAACTACGTCTGCAGTTCCATCATTGGCCAAACGTTCCAGAGTGGGATTATCCGCATAATTCCAATCCACTTCCAAAATGTTGTTACCGCTCCTCTCGTACCTCCCTACCCACTTGCACCTTAAACGGGTTGATTTTGTCCCTTAACACCTCCTTCAGCACCTCCAATACCACCAACGGTGAGACCTCCCCATTCTTATTGAACCCCACATAATCATCAATCACCTTTGCCATCCTCACCCAAAAACTCAGATCCACAAGCAGCCCCACATCCAACCTCCAAGTCGGCCTCTGTACAGGCCCCTTCTCCAAGACCACATCTGACCTCCACGTCGGCCTCGGTACAGGCCCCTTCTCCAAGACCACATCCGACCTCCACGTCGGCCTCTGTACAGGCCCCTTCTCCAAGACCACATCCGACCTCCACGTCGGCCTCTGTACAGGCCCCTTCTCCAAGACCACATCTGACCTCCACGTCGGCCTCGGTACAGGCCCCTTCTCCAAGACCACATCCGACCTCCACGTCGGCCTCTGTACAGGCCCCTTCTCCAAGACCACATCCGACCTCCACGTCGGCCTCGGTACAGGCCCCTTCTCCAAGACCACATCCGACTTCAACGTCGGCCTCTATGCAGGCATCTTCTCCAAAACCACATCCACCAAGTGTAGAGCATGATCTGAAATAACAATCACCAAGCATTCCGCTTTCCTCGCCCCCAACAACAACGACCTCCCCATAAGAAAGAAATCAATCCTCGTCTATTCAGTATGCACTGGCATCTCTGCCCCTGGATGCAAGGACCCCCACGGAGCAGCACTACCTCTTCCCCCCCCCCCCCCCCCCCATCTCCTTCATAAATGCTGCCAAAACCCTTGAGTCCCCACCCCTCAACGAGCGTGGCTTAGAGCATTCCATATTTGGATGCAGGACTGTGTTTAAATTCCTCCACTCCCTAAAATTAACAGATGTGTGTCCAGGCTCTGGATGCCCACCAGTATCCTTATCATAAACCCTACCCTACATCATCCCAATTCAGGAAATACACGCCAACCAACACCACCAACCTCCCCTCCAAAGTGCTCATTACTATAATGCACCAGCCACCACCTTCTCCATCTGAAAACTAACTCTCTTATCCACCAGTACCGCTATCTCCCATGCCCAGCTGTCAAAACCCGAGTGAAACACCTGACTCACCCAACCCTTCCAAAGACGGACTGGGTGTCTCTCAACACCCCCCCCCCCCCCCCCCTTCTATCCACCATTACCATCCCGCTGGAACGCCAACTTCTTGAGCTCTCTCAAAATGCCCCCTGGCCCCGCCCCACAAATGAGACTGAGGCCTGCCCCTAGTCATCGTCAAGCAATTACCTCTCCTCCACCATCCCCCCTCCCCCTCCTCAGAAACTAACCAACCACTTCCTCTCAAAACCACTTGTCACTGCATACTCTCCATCCAACCACGATTCACACTTCCCAGGCTTAAGTTGGCTAGTGAAGTTGCCCCCAACATAGCCCCCTTCCCCCACATAACGAACACAAAAACCAACAAAGAAAACCACCTCCAACACCCAGTCCTTCTAAACATACAAACATGCTAAACACCAAACCAAGGGGGGAAAACCCCAACCTATTATCCCACCACCCCCAAACCATCCCCTCCCAACCACAACATAAGAAATCAAAGTCCAAACTCCGTTCAGTCCCAGCCCTTCAGCACTCATGAACGCCTCCACCTCCTCCGCTGCATAAAACAAATGATCCTTGGAGTTGTAGTTAACTCTCAACTTCACAAAGTAGACCACCCCAAACCGCATGTCACTCTTATAAAGTGCTGCCTTCCCTCTGTTAAAGGCCGCCCACCTTCCCAGCTCCACCGTGACGTCCTGGTATATACGAATATCACTGCCTTCCCACCTCACCTCCTGATTCTGCTTGGTCCATCTCAAGAACTTCTCCTTCATCTGATAGCTGTGAAAACAGATCATCACCACTCTTGGTGGATCATTCACCTTTGGCTTCAGCCAGAGTGACCGATTAGCTCGGTTTTTTTTTCCCCCCATCAATTTGGCAAATATCCCTAAAAAGTATTCCATCTGCCTCGGACCCTCCAGCTCCTCAGGCAATCCACAATCTGAAGATTCTGCTGCAATGACCTGTTCTTCAGGTCCTCCACTTCGGCTCCCAGATCTTTACTTTCCTTGACCTTCCGCAGCTCCTCCACCATCGAGACGAGCTGCCCGCTGTGCCATGACAATGCCTCTTATACCCCCTCCAACACCACTCCTTGCACCCACACCATCTCTGACGTGTTCCCAAGAGCCTCCTTTAACGGGGCCAGCGTATCCTCCACTAGTTGTTTGAGTGTTCCCATCATCTCCTTCCCATGACGCTCAAAATTCTTGGCAAATTGCCGCTCAAACTCCACCACCATCACCTCAACCAGCGTGTCCACCATAATGGGTGCAGCCCACCCGGCGAGCTTGCTCCCGCCATCTTTTCTCCCACGACTTGCACCAAACTCAGGCACACACACGGACTAGCGTCACTTCCCTTCGTGCCGTATTCTTTCGTTGAGATTTTGACATCCTGTAATTCCCACAACTTTACTGAAGACAACTCATATAAAAGATCCCCCCAAAACTGGGTGTAAAGGGCCAAAAAACGAGAATTCTAGCGAAGCCACCCAACATGAGACCTCCACCTAAATGTCGCCACCGGAAGTCCATCCAAGAAAAATTTCAAGATGTCCCTTGGGTTGAACTTCTAAAAGCCATTTTGGTGAAGAAGGATTCCAGAAGTCGATCTTTATTCAGTTTAGATGTATTCATAAAATGTACACTACTCACCACCCCAGTGTCAGTAAGTGTATCTTCATATGAGCTCAAATAATGAATGCCTTTCCCCCTGTTTATTTCTTTCCTTCATTAATATAACAAACAGCCTAGTCCTGAGTTAGCTGAACGAAACTGGGTGGACATTAGAGATGATGCTATTAGATTCTATGCTTTGGAAAAATTAGGCAAGATCAAAAGCAGGGTGACTTCCATCTTGGGTAAAGATGAGATTTGGCTCACTTGTGATGTTTTCACTCACTTCTCAACTATCAAATGAAACAGTACAAATATATTTTAAGTAGTACCATAATGGTAATGTTACTGAACTAGTAATCCATCTAATGCCTTGGGGACATGGGTTCAAATACCACTCTGGATTTAAATTCAGTTAATAAAATCTGAAATCATTATTACCATAGTCCTTGTGGTAGCATGGCTTGCAGTCTCTACCTGCTGTGCAAGTGTGCATGGGTTCTCATAGAATCCCAACAGTGCAGAAGGGAGGCCACTCGGTCCAATGAGTCTGCGCTGACCCTCCAGAAGAGCACTCCACCTAGGCCCAATCCTCTGCCCCATCCTGCAACCTAACCTACACATCTTTGGACAATAGAGAGCAATTTAACAGAGCCAATCCACGTAACCTACACATCATTCGGACTGTGGGAGGAAACTAGAGCACACAGACACAAGGCAAACATGCAAGCTCCAAACAGGCAGTTACCCAAAGTCAGAATCAAACTCAGGTCCCTGGCTCTGTGAGGCAGCAGTGCTAACCACCCGACCACCGTGCCACACAATATAAAGCTTGCTAGTTTCAGTAATGATGACCACAAAACTATCATCCATTATTGAAAAAACCTATCTGCTTCACTAATGTACTTTTAGGGAAGGAAATCTGCCATCCTTGCCTGGTCTGGCTTACATGTGACTCCAGACCCATTGTAACGTGGCTGATTCTGAACCCCCTCTGAAAAGGCCGAGCAGGCCACTCACTTCAGGCAACAAATGTTGGACTTACCAGTGGCACTGGCATGTCATGGCAGAGTAAAGAAAAAATTAATTCTCCAAAAGGAAATTGGATAAATACTTAAAGGAAGAAATTAGATACAGGGAGAGAACCATGGGGAGGGACCAACTGGATTGCTGTACGAAAGGGCTGGTGCAGACTCGGTGGGCTGAGTGGCCCTCCCTTTCTGTTACTCTGTTCTATGATTCTCTGTTGAGTTTCACTAATTAGGAACAATGAACTGGCTGAGATATCCGAGCTGGTTTCGACCTTTAGGACTATAGCCTAGTTATAGGATGTTGGTCAGAAGAGAAAATTAAGATGGAAAGATTAATTATCTTATTTTTAACATTTCGCAAAACTACCATTCTGCAGTTCACCTCCCTCACACCATTCAAATTGGGGGATTTTGCATCATATTCCTCTTCGCCCTTTTTAAAAAATAAATTTAGAGTATCCAATTCATTTTTTCCAATTAAGGGGCAATTTAGCACGGCCAATTCGCCTACCCTGCACATCTTTGGGTTGTGGGGACGAAACCCACGCAAAAACAGGGAGAATGTGCAAACTCCACATGGACAGTGATCCAGAGCCGGGATTGAACCTGGGACCTTGGCGCCGTGAGGCTGCAGTGCTAACCACTGCACCACCGTGCTGCCTCCTTTCGCCCCTTCAATGATGCAATGAAGTGTGGAATTGATATATTAAAAGAAACTGTAACTATCAAATACATCAATATTTCTTTTAACACTGTTGTACTGGGTCAATTAGATTTTGCACTTCCAGTCCGGAATCCTGGATTGCAATCCACCCCAGATCACTGGAGAAAGGCTCCTCTTCTTCTCGTTGCAATATTGCTGAATGAAGTGAGTTTGAGATGTCTGGACACTTCTCATGTTGGGGGACGAGTCCACAAAATGAGGGTCCATAATCTGGCAGTCCTGAATTAGAGGGGCTATGGCGCGGGACTGGTTTAGCACAGTGGGCTAAACAGCTGACTTTTAATGCAGAACAAGGCAGCAGTGTGGGTTCAATTCCCGTACCAGCCTCCCCAAACAGGAGCCGGAATGTGGTGACCAGGGGCTTTACACAGTAATGTCATTGAAGCCTACTTGTGATAATAAGCTATTATTATTATTATTATTATTATTATGTGTATAAGAAAAGGCCATTTTATACACTGGTCTGAGAAGTTGCGACTTAGGAAATTTGGAGCATTGATTTTTTCCATGGTTTCTATATCAAGGTCTCTGGTAACAATCAGTTATACTAATGTTGCTCGTTATGCTTTCCCTTAATTTGCTCTGTTTTAATTACCTTTGCTCAAGAGTCGGCAGGTATCTTTCTGATACCACCACAGGGTTCAAAGCCAAGTACTGATCAATGACTCAATATACCAGTTAGTAAGTTTGAAATCAATACACATTTATTTACACACACAGTCAGTTATTACTCATGCATAAACTCTACTCGCTAAACTACAACTACTACTAAAAGCCTGTACTTAGCTTCGAGTGGCCCACTCAGTCAGAGGAACAATGGCCGTTGTCCGGTTCTGATACTGCTGGCTTAGAACTAATACGGAATAGTAGCGAGGAGCGTCTATCTCGTAGCGTGCATTGACCTTAGACTTACTTGGCTGGTGCTTGGCGGCCTCTCGTCGCTGAGAGCCAAATGCCAAGGTGAAGATGGAGATGAGTCAGGGTAAGAGAAGAGAGAGAACTGACCTTGGGGACTCTGTTTTATAGTTCCCTGGGGTTTCGCGCCCTTCTGGGTGGACCCCAGACTTGGTCCCAATTAATTGGACCATGTCCCAATCGTTCGTATTGATTTTCTCCAATACCGGAGTTGTTCCCTGACCGTTGGCCTGCCTTTGTTTTAGCTCCCACTGGTGCCAGGGAGTCTGTCCTGGTCTTGGTTGTTTCAGTGTTTCATTTTTGTCCCCGGAGATGGCTCATTAATATGCTAATGGCTATTGGTTTCAGTTCTGTCTGGGTTCTGCAAATCTTAATACACAGGAAACCTTGCACCTGCTTGTTTTGTCTAGTGTTGTCCGTTTTTCCCTGCACTCTTTGCAGGTATCCATTTTGGAATCGGGACGTGACCACCCCAGGTGGCTACACTAATGAGGACCTCCAGTCCTGATTTCCAAAAGACAATGTCAGTCAGACAAGAAAGATAGTTAAATAAATGTTCACGTCGATATAATTCCATCACCCTTGTATTGTCACATCCATAACACTGTACAAAGTATGTAATATGTTCAGCCTGAGATGGATATTGGTGATGATCTGGCAGACCAGATCCAACGGGTGGGATCCTCCAGCCTCTCAGCCATGTGATTCCCTGCTTCCACTACTGTCGATGTGATTTCCCATTGAAGCCACCCCATGCCGCTGGGAAACCCAAGGGGTGCACTACCGGTGGGACCAGAGAATCCCGCCGCCAGGCAATGGTAGGAGAATTCCGGCCAATAGCTCCATTTTGAAAGCCAATTATAGATAGAACATCTGCTGTGGGAGTACCTGGGCACACTACAAACTAGCATGGGGTGATATTCTACCCTTGATGATAATCATTATCATCAAATTGGGGGATTTATTATTGATTCATCATCAATGAGGCTATAGCATCCATTAAGTCATCCAACAGTTAGAAGAAGGTTCACTATACCCATTCCTGGGATGAAAGGCTTACTCTGTGAAGGAAGGTTGGGCCTACGCCCACACAACTTTAGAAGAATGCGCGGTGATCTTATTGAAAATTGTACGCTCCTGATGGGACTTGGCACGGTAGATATCGGTATGATGTTTCCACTTGTGGAGACTAGAACGAGGGGGACACAGTTTAAGAACAAGACGTCTTCCTTTTAAGATGGGAACGAGAAGAATCTTTTTCTGAGGGCCTGTCGAATTCTCTTCCCAGATAGCAATGGAGGCTGGGTCATTGAATTTTATCAAGGCTGAGTCAGATAGATTTTTGACAGTGTTACGTGGGACAGAGAGAAAAGTGGGGTTCCAATCACAACTAAATAAGCCACGATCGGATCAAATGTAGAACTGGCTCAAAAGGGCCGTATGGCCTAATCCTGCTGCTGAGACATGTGTTCCAACTGAGGAAGGTTTGTGTAAGAGTTGTCACTGAATCTAACAAATGGAGTATATTGTGTTTCTGTTTAGGGCCCTGTTTTTATGTACTATGAATTATCGAACTTCTATCAGAATCATAGGAAATATGGAGTCTCGCGAGATGATGATCAGCTGAATGGAGATTTGGACTATTTAACGGTAAGAGTTGAAATCCAACCTGATAAATGGTTGTCGTGATTCAAAGCCAGACCCACGCAAGTGTTGCTAAAACAGAATTTTTTTTAAATGCAAATACTGGAAATGCAGGACAGATCAGTCAGCATCCATAAAGAGAAAAAAACAATTATAATGGATAGGATTCGGGGGTTGGGGAGAGATCAGGGGTTTCCAGGATGAGGGGTCGCAGCTGGTGTGGGTGGTACCAAAGCCTGCTGCCTGTGTCGTTTAAAAGCTTATAGAGGGCTGTCTTAATTGATATCTGTGACATGGGGGTATGGGTGGCTGCAGACCACATGGGGCGTGGTGTAGAGTGTAATGAAAGTCTAGGAGGCAGGCTGAATGGGCTGGGTGGATGAAACCCTGAAAAAGAAGGCAACACTGTGCCCAGCTGGGTGGGGGCTGCTGCGTGTGGCAAAAACTCTGGAATGGCTGTCCAGGAATCTGAAATGTAGAGGCATGACGGCAATGATGCAGTCTGAGAGGGAAGGCTGCCCATTAGCTTTGCCTATCCCTGAAGCAGAAAACAATTGTGCCCTCAAACATTCCTGAGATTCATGCTCATCAAACTAATTGGCCATCAATGTCAGCTGCCCGCAGTCTCAAAGTCCAGGGCATCTGGTATGGAGAGGGAGGAGGACCTCCTGAGCCTAGCGGAACTTGCCATTAACAGGTTCAGGCAGTGGGCAACCAAGGGAGTCATCCAACCTGACTGTCGGCCCCTTTTCTGCAGCTTCATTCACAGCCAGGTGTCCCTGGAGAGGGAACATGTGGTGTCCACAGGCACAATTGAGGCCTTGCGTGTCTGGTGGGCACTGTAGGTCCTGTGGTGCTTTATTGGCCCTCTAAAATCACCTTTTGGTTTGGTTTAAGGTTTTTTTAAAAGTTTAATTTGTTCTTTGCTTTTGTTTAGGGCAGTGCCCCTCTAAGTAGCAGCCCCTGTTGATTTGTTCCTCAGTTTGTTGATTTAGTTCAATTAGTTAGAACGCAAAATAGTTCAAAGTCCAGGAATGGGAAGAATACTGAGGGTTCAAGATTAAAATATTGGGTATACAGGACCGAGAGGCACTGGGCTTGCTTATGTGCTCGTTTGGATCCATTATCCCCCAAGGTGGACATCATTGTCCAGTTGACCCTGCCCATTAGGAAATACGAGCATAAGTATCTCCTGTCAGACCCACCAGTGATATAGAGAATAAGTGACGGGAGAACCAGTTGGGAGGCAAAAGGTGACTCTGACTGGGTGAGGGCATATGCCCAAGTCAGTCATGCAATGGGGATGGGAAGGCACCTGAACTGTGAGTGATGGTAGCCGCCGGGTACGGTGTGTGTGCATGTGCGTGCGTGCGCCTGCATGGTGGCACCAGGGATGACCCCACAGGCCCAGGGCGACAAAGGCACAGAGGGTGTGTCAGACCCAAGTACCCTTCATGAAATATCAGACAACATGTGGTGCAGGAGACTCCACCTCATCATAGAGACTGTTCGGTACCTGTGGCGCAAGCTTGCTGACTTGGATGCCACATGGTGGTGGAGGACACCCACTCCCTGTGGCTGTGAAGGTCATGGGCAGTCCTCCATGTTTATGCAACGGGATCATTCCAGGGCTCCACGGGTCACCTGTGTGGCTTCTCGCAGGCATTCGTCCATCAGTTCATTGTGAGATCACGGATGCACTCTATGCAAGGCTGTGGACTTTATTCATTTCAACCTGGACCAGGCCCAGCAAGACGAGAGGGCTACAGGAATTGGCACCATAGCTGGTCTGCCACAGATGCAAGTGGAAATCATAGAATTTACAGAAGGAGGCCATTTGGCCCATCAAATCTGCACTGGCTCTTGGAAAGAGCATCCTACATAAGCCCACGCCTCCACCCTATCCCCGTAACTCAAAAACCCCACCTAACCTTTTTGGAAAATAAGGGCAATTTATCATGATCAATCCACCTAACCTGCACGTCTTTGGACTGTGGGAGGAAACCGGAGCATTCGGTGAAAACTCACGCAGATGCGGGGGGAATCGAATCTGAGACCCTGGAGCTGTGAAGCAACTGTGCTAACCACTGTGCTGCCCATGTCAACTGTGCCCATGTCGCTCTACGCCCTGTGGCATCCAGAAGCTCCCTTCATAAACAGGAAGGTGTTCCACTCCCTCAATGTGTGTGACCACCAGATGCAATTCATGCACGTTTTCCAAGGAGTCTGCATGATTGCTACATCCTCGGGCAATCGCAAATCCCTGGCATTTTCGAGGATCAAGCTGCAGGGATTGCTTGTAGGGATAAGGGATATTCAATGAGGTCTTGCTGATGACACAGTGCAGAGGTCAGAGACCGTAGCAGAAGCCCGGTACAAAGAGGCTCACAATGTCACCTGATCTTTGATAGAACGGTGCATCAGCCTTCTGAAGATGTGCTCCCACTGCCTCGACACCTCCAGTGGGACCCTCCAGTAGAGCACTCGGAGATCTCCCACATCATGGTGGTCTACTATGCCCGACATAGCCTTGCTCTGCAGTAGGGCAATGACCTTCATGAGGAAGATTTGGAGGAGTGGCACATGTCCTCTGATGACTACTTGCAGTGAGGAATAGTCTGTGATGCTCTTCAGCTGCTGCTTATTTCTGACTTCGGTCTGTCTGCTACCAGCATGTTGACTCCCCAGCTCCTGTCTGAGTGAGGTTCTGCCCTACATTGCTAGAGTTTACTGAACCACGCCTGAGTCCTATCACTGCGAATGAAGCACTTACAACGAGTGAACCTAACTGCCTGACATTGAGGGTCAGTGTGAAGAACTGTGTCCAGATGTGGAGATGCTGGCGTTGGACTGGGGTGAGCACAGTAAGAAGTCTTACAACACCAGGTTAAAGTCCAACAGGTTTGATTCAAACACGAGCTTTCGGAGCGCAGCTCCTTCCTCCATTCACCTGAGGAAGGAGCTGCGCTCCGAAAGCTCGTGTTTGAATCAAACCTGTTGGACTTTAACCTGGTGTTGTAAGACTTCTTACTGTGTCCAGATGAGAAGTGCTATGCCACTGGGAGAAAGGTTAAAGAATGTGAGACATTACGGCGGTGAAGAACAATGATATTTAATTCAGTGACGTGCAGATGTTACAAGTGATAATGACCCCCAACTACTTATACCTGACTTTACCCGTGATTGTGCCCCTACAATTCCTTATGCATGTAATAAACCCTCCTCCTCCATCTGGGTGTGTTCCCAGAGTGGACAATCGAAGTGCAGGTGGCCTGCTGCCTCTCACCCTGTTGTCTGGCGGATGTCCTCTGAGGCCCCGGCGTACTGTCAGTGGCACTGGTGTTGCCACGTCATCCAGTTCTGCCAGTCTCAGGAAGAGGGGATTCAGATTAGCTGGTCACTGCCAGGGTCTCCTGGGTGGAAGGTGCTCTTGTGGATCCTCCTCCCTCCGGGTGCTCGTGGGTCCCTGGGTTACTCCATGGGATGGAGGGGCAACTGGAGTGAGTTCCCAAATCCTCAATGGCACCTGGCGCTGCCAGTCCTGGAAGCCCCCCATTGTCTGCACCATGCTGTTGAAACCCTCCGCCATGGTCCTCGGGGACTGAGCCATACTTCAGAGTTCTCCAGTCATGGATCTGACCTCTTTCCCCAGGCTTTCCACTTGAGGACGACACCAACTTCTAATCCAATTTTTCTTTAAAGCACATTGCCCGCTAAACTGCCATTCTATTTGTTTCTGGTTTTCTGACTGTCGAGATCAATCTGAATAAAGTAGTGGCTAGAGTGGAGACAGCACAAATTTATAGTCTTGTGTTTTTGTGCATGTATGGAGTTCTTTTTCCTTCTCCCAGAAAGCAGCCAATACAGCCCCCAAATCTGATAAGCCACTTAAATTCATAGTGAGCCATCAGCAGAGGGGCATAGTACTCCTCCTCCCTGACAGCACACTATAATATATAAAGTGAGCTCGCAACATAAATCGTTCATGAACCCCAGGAGCAGAAGTCAGAAGCCTTGTTCTGTTGCCCTTCTAAAGGAATTAGTCCAACATAAGTGCACCAAAAACAGAAATGAAAGCCGGCACATATTAGTAAATCTCACGTTGGGACTGTGTGAATTTGCCAAATTGACTTTGTCAACATTTTTTTTGTTGCCTGCTCCCTATTTTCACAGAATCCTTCCGAATACTGTTTTCCGTTTCGCCACGACCAACAAAGCAGGCCTATCGCACCCTGTGGAGCCATTGCAAACAGTATGTTTAATGGTGAGTTCCTGCATATTCTGAATCCCAATATAATTCAGTTGGGATTGGTGAAAATTTACAGGCTCCCCATGTGGCAAGCCGCTCAAATGTCCATTGACTTCGGAGGAACTGGAAAATACCGGACGCGATTCTCCGCTGCCCACGACGGGTCGGAGAATAGCGGGAGGGCCTTCCCGACATTTTTCCAGACCTCCCGCTATTCTCTTTCCCCCCCCCCCCCCCCCCCACGGCCGCCCCACGACACGAATCGCTGCTCGCCGTTTTTTACGGCGAACAGCGATTCTCCCCTGGCCGATGGGCCAAGTTCCCAGGCCTTTACGGCCGTTTTCACGAACGCAAACACACCTGCTCTCACCGTTCGTGAAAACGGCCGCAAAGTGCCGTCCTGGACAACCATGGTACCGATTGGCACGGCCGCACCACGGCCGTGCCAAGGGTGGCATGGGCCTGCGATTGGTGGGCACCGATCGCGGGCAGCGGGTCCGATACCCGCGCACTCTTTGTTCCTCCGCCGCCCCGCAGGATCAGTCCGCGGGGCAGCTGAGGGGCATGACGGCCCGCGCATGCGCGGGTTTGACGCATATGCGTGATGACGTCATCCGCGCATGCGCGGGTTGGAGCCGTCCAACCCGCGCATGCGCAGCTGACGTCATCGTTGTGCGTCGCTAAGCCCGCGATGCCGTGCTTCACGGGGCCGCGCTGCTAGCCCCGACTGGGGGGGAGAATCAGGTCCCGGGAGGGGGGGCGCGGAGGCTGCCGTGAAACACGGCCAGTTTCACGGCAGCCTTTATGACTCTCCGCATTTGCGGAGAATCGCGCCCCTGGTCAATGGAACGGCCGGAAAATCCAGCCCTTGGGCTGACATTGTTGCACTTTATGCAGCCGGGTGTTTTGAACCTCACCACCATTTTTTAATACCTACGCCCATAACTGGTGGCACGGTAGCACACTGGTTAGCACTGTTGCTTCATAGCACCAGGGTCCCAGGTTCGATTCCCGGCTTGGGTCACTCTGTGTGGAGTCTGCACGTTCTCCCTGTGTCTGCGTGGGCTTCCTCCCACAAGTCACGAAAGACGTGCTGTTAGGTAATTTGGACATTCTGAATTCTTCTCCGTGTACCCGAACAGGCGCCGGAATGTGGCGACTAGGGGATTTTCACAGTAACTTCATTGCAGTGTTAATATAAGCCTACTTGTGACAATAAAGATTATTATCTGGGGAGGTGCTATTCACCTTGTGCCTCTGTATTTCTGCAATGCCTTAAGCCCAAAAAACCTTTTGTGAATTAGAATGATAGAATTTTGCAGAACAGAGGAGGCCGTTTGGTTCCCATGCTAGCTCTCGGAAACAGCTACCCACTTAGTCCGATTGCCCTGTCCTTTTTTCAAAATCTTTTTCTTTTGAAAACTATTTTTTTGAGGCACTTAGCTGGCTTGTAGTAAAGAACAAGGCAGCAGCACGGGTTCAATTCCCGTACCAGCCTCCCTGAACAGGCACCGGAATGTGGCGACTAGGGGCTTTTCACAGTAACTTCATTGAAGCCTACTTGTGACAATAAGCAATTATTATTCTAATTATATTGTGCTCGCTTCGGCAGCACATATACTAAAATTATTCTTATTATATATTTATACATCAAATGCAACCATAAAACAAAACAAGCCAACAGGGCTGCAAATAATCAAATCACCAAAATACCTAAGACCACACCATCCCGCCTTCTCCACCCCTCCACCCGATGAATGACTCCCGTCTCCGGGCAAACCCCTCTCAAGGTGAACTTTATCTTCTCCAGCCGAAGAAACTCTGCCAGGTCGCTCACCCACACCCTTAGTTTCGGTGGTCCCGAGTCACTACATTCGAATAAGATCTGTCTCCGGGTTAGCAGGGAGGCAAAGGCCAAGACATCGACTTCTTTCGCCCCCTGAACATCCGGGTCTTCTGACACTCCAAAGATCGCTAATTCTGGACTCACGACCCCTTTACCTTCAATATCTCCAACACACGTCGACAAACTCCTGCCAGAATCCCCCTCCCAGCTTCGGACAGGCCCAAAACATGTGGACATGATTCGCAGACCTGCCCACACCTATCCTCCACCCCTTCAAAAAACCTGCTCACCCAGGCCACAGTCATATATGCCCTGTGGACCACCTTGAACTGTATAAGGGTAAGCCTGGCACACAACGCGGATGCGTTTACTCTCTTCCCGTAACAGCCTCTCCGGACAGGCGCCGGAATGTGGCGACTAGGGGCTTTTCACAGTAACTTCATTGAAGCCCACTCGTGACAATAAGCAATTTTCATTTTTCATTTCATTTTAGAGCTTCCTCCCACACCCCCGCTTCCACCTTCCTCCCCAACTCCACCTCTCACTTCCGCTTCACTACCCCCTATCGGGGCTCCCTCCCAGTCCATCAACTCTTTGTAAATTTCTGACACTTTACCCTCCCCTACCCTTGTCTTTGACACCACCTTGTCCTGCAGCCCCAGGGCGGCGAATGAGGAGAGCACGGTATCTGCTTCCGGACAAAATTCCTCACCTGCAAATACCGGAACCCATTCCCGATGGGCAACTCAAATTCTTCCATCAACCCCTCGGCAAATCGGTGCCCTGCCGAGAACCCTCCAACCTCAGGTGCCGCCACCACACCCTCAGGGCGGCCAGCCCTACCGTGCTTGTAGAGTACCTGGCCGGCAAGAATGGTAAAGGCACCGTCAACAGTGCCCCGAAACCCGAGTCTCACTACCCACTGCCGAACCATGGCTATATTCGCCACTCAATAATAATTCATCAAATTTGCGGAGAGCTAACCCTCCCCGTTGCAGCAGCACCTTCACCCGCAGCGCCTTACCGCCCAGCCAAAACATGCCCAGAGATACCCCAAAATAAGTGCATTCGCCCTCCTTTTAAAACAAAAAGCCTTGTGAATGAAAACGGAGATTCTGCAGCCCAAATAAGAACTTCAGGAGAGCCATCACCTTCACCGATTGCACCCTTCCCGGGAGCACGTTCCACCTCCTGAAATCCCCTTTCGTCTGTTCCAGATTCAGCTTGTGCAACTTCCCCCACCCCCGCACCACCTGAATACCCAAATACCGAAAACTCGCCCCCACTACTCTAAATGGCAACTTCTCCAGCCTCTTCTCCTACCCCCTCGCTTGAATCAGAAAAACCTCACTCTTCCCCCATATTCAATTTATTTCCCCAGAACCCACCAACTCCTCCAATATGCCCATAATCCCCCCCCCCCCCATACCTTCCATGGGTTTGAAATGTAGAGCAGCAGATCGTCCGCATACAGCGAGACCCTATGCTCCACCCCGCGCGCACTATACCCCAAAGTCCCTTGACTCTCTCAGTGCACTTGCCAGTGGCTCAATAGCCAAGGCAAAGACCAATGGGGAGAGTGGCATTTCCTGCCTCATCCCCTGGCGCAGCCTGAACTGTTATGAACTCACCCGGTTCATTCGTACACACTCTACCGGTGCCTCATACGCTCTCTACCGGTGCCCGCTACAACAGCCAAACCCAATCCACAAACCCCTGCCCAAACCCAAACCACCCCAGCACCTCTCACAGATAGTCCCACTCCACGCGGTCAGAGGCCTTCTCCGCATCCATGGCGACCGCTGCCTCCACATTTCGTCTCTCTGGGGGCCTCATTATAACATTTAACAGCCGCC
Source organism: Scyliorhinus canicula (assembly GCF_902713615.1). Taxonomy (NCBI): domain Eukaryota; kingdom Metazoa; phylum Chordata; class Chondrichthyes; order Carcharhiniformes; family Scyliorhinidae; genus Scyliorhinus; species Scyliorhinus canicula. The sequence continues at coordinate 103,927,662 of NC_052146.1, read as the reverse complement.
TGATGTTGGCCGACAGATGTTTCCCCTTAACAAACCCCGTCTGGTCTTCCCCTCTCACCCCGGACACACAGTCCTCAATCCTTGAGGCAAGGATATTGGCCAGCATCTTGGCTTCCTCATTTAACAGTGGAATTGGCCAGTAGGACCCACACTGCTCCAAATCCTTATCCCTTTTTAGAATTAATGAGATTGAGGCCTGCAATAACTTTGGGGAGCTCTGCTCCCTCGCCTCATTAAACACCCTTAGCAGCAGGGGCTCCAAGTACCCCAAAAATGTTTTGTAAAATTCCACTGAGAAACCGTCCGGGCTCGGGCCTTCCCTGTCTGCATCACCTCCATACCCTCCATCAGCCCAGTGTAGGCTCTCAATCCATCCACCAGGTCCTCCTCCAGCCTAGGGAACACCAACTCCTCCAACAAAACGCCTCACTCCCTCCACTCCGGCTGGGGGCTCCTGACTCATACAATCTCTTATAAAAGTCCCCGAACACCCATTCCAATGAAGCACTCACCACTCCTCACCTAGCCCCCTCCTCCCACTTGCCCTTGAGCTCCTCCACCAGGGTTTCCTCCGCCTCCTGTAGTTCCTGGTAGATATCCGACACCTTCCCCTCCCCCACCCAGATGCCGAGAACACCCTGCCCTGTATCCTCTGTGGCGGCAGCATCGGAAAGGCCACTACCTGTTTTTTCAGGAAGGCTCGTACTTGTAGATATTTAAAGGCGTTTCCTGGCGGCAGATTAAATTTGTCCTCTAGCGCCTTCAAACTGTGAAAACTTCCGTCTATGAACAGATCTCCCATCCTTCTGATGCCTGCCCTCTGCCAGCTCTGGAACCCACCATCCATCCTACCCGGGACAAACCTGTGGTTGTTGCATATCGGGGTCCAGACCAATGCTCCTTCCGCCTCCAACGCCGCCGCCCCCCCCCCCCCCCCCCCAAACCACCCACTTCCTAATCATAGCTATATTGGCTGCCCAGTAGTAGTTGCGAAAGTTCGGCAGCGCCAACCCCCCCCCACCCCCCAACTACGCTCCAACAGCGATCTCCTTACTCGCGGGGTCTTATTCGCCCTCACAAAGCCCGTAATGATCCTACTCACCCGCTTGAAAAAGGCCTTTGAGATGAAGATGGGGAGGCACTGAAAGACAAACAAAAATCTGGGGAGGACAGTCATTTTCGCGATCTGCACCCTCCCTGCCAGTGACAGTGGGAGCATGTCCCACCTTTTAAAGTCCACTTCCATTTGTTCCACCAACCGGGTCAGGTTGAGCCTGTGCAGGGCCTCCCATTTTCTGGCCACCTGTACACCCAGGTAACAAAAACTTTTCTCTACCATCCTGAGTGGCAGCTCTATCAGCCTCTCCTCCTGCCCCTTGGCCTGGATCACAAACAACTCACTCTTTCCCATGTTCAGTTTGTACCCTGAAAAACTACCAAAATCCCTCAGGATCCGCAGAACATCCCTCATCCCCTCCACAGGGTCTGAAATATACAGGAACAAATCATCCGCGTATAGCGAGACCCGATGTTCCACCCCCTCCCGAACCAGTCCCCGCCAGTTCCTCGAGGCTCTCAGCGCCATAGCTAGTGGTTCTATAGCTAGGGCAAATAGTAACGAGGAGAGGGGATACCCCTGCCTCATTTCCTGGTGAAGCTCGAAGTACCCCGACATCAGCCGGCTTGTACATACACTTGCTACAGGCGCCTAGTACAGCAATTTCACCCAGCCAATAAAGCCCTCACCAAACCCGAACCTCCCCAGTGTTTCCCACAGGTACTCCCACTCCACCCGGTCAAAGGCTTTCTCTGTGTCCATCGCTGTTACCACCTCCGCCTCTCCTCCCTCTGAGGGCATCATAATAATATTCAAAAGTCTCTGGGCATTGGTATTGAGTTGTCTGCCTTTAACAAACCCAGTCTGGTCTTCCTCTATCACCCCTGGGACGCAATCCTCAATTCTTGTGGCCAGAATCTTAGCTAGCAATTTGGCATCCATGTTTAAAAGCGAAATCGGCCTGTATGACCCGCAATGTTCTGGGTCCTTCCCTCGTTTAAGAATGAGTGAGAGCAAAGCCTGTGACATTGTTGGGAGGAGGGTGCCTTTCTCTCTAGCCTCATTGAAGGTCATCCTCAGGAGTGGGCTCAATATTTCCAAAAATTTCTCATAGAATTCTACGTGGTAACCATCTGTCCCCGGGGCTTTACCCGATTGCATGCCCTCTAAACCCATGACAATCTCCTCCAATTCAATCCCCCCCTCCCCCCCGGATCCAAAACCGTGTTAACCTCCTTATTCTTTACTGCCCCACTTTCCATGGCCGCCTCCCTCTTTCACAGTTGGTGTGCCAGCATTCTACTTGCTTTCTCCCCATACTCATAGACTGCCCCCCTTGCCTTCCTCAGCTGTGCTACCGCTTTCCCTGTGGTCAGCAGTTCAAACTCCACCAGCAGACTCCACCGCTCCCTCAGTAGCCCCGCCTCGGGGGTCTCCGCGTATCTCCTGTCCACTCAGAGAATCTCCTCCACCAGTCTCTCCCTCTCCGCTCTTTCTCTCTTTTCCCTCTGGGATCGAATTGAGTTGGGTTCCCCTCTGACACCTGCCTTCAGAGCCACCCAGACCGTTGCCGCTGCTACCTCACCCGTATCGTTTGTTTCCAGGTAATCCTGGATGTTCCTGCTAATCCGTTCCCGTCACCTTTGGGATTAACGGCCTGCTCAAGACAAAGAAGTCTATGTGGGAATAAACCTTATGAATGTGGGAGAAAAAAGAGAACCCCCCCCCCCCCCCCCCCCCCCCCCCCCCCCGCTGCATCTGCCTTTAACCCCTTTAGATGTGTGAAAACGCGCGCACTTTTGACCGGCCCATTCAAACCCCTCACATTCCACTTGATCAGCCTGGACGGGGGGGGGGGGGGGGGGGGGGGGCTAACCCCCCCCCCCCCCCCACCGACTAGCCATTGCCCTTTTTTGACCAACCTCGAGCCCGCGCCCTTTTTTAAAGCTATTATGGATTCTGCTTTACTTTCTGATAAGATATTCTTCACCGTTTCTGATAATATATTCTTTTAAACCAAATATTTATTCATCCTCCTTTTTAAACTATCATGGATTCTGCTTCACTGTTTGTGATAAGATATTTTTCATTTTCTGATGAGATATTCTAGTCCAAATCTCTATTTTTATGCAATATACTACAGCGGACATTTGACCTAACTGAGTAATTTTGATAGCACAACAAAATGTCGGTGTTTCCGGAGAGGCAACAGTGTAGAGAGCAAAATATAGGGGTGGGGTTGGGGAAAAGAGAGAGTGAGAGGGTCCATGCTGTCATGATATGCAGACATGCAGATAATGATATACAGACAGGCAGCTAATGAACACAGAGAACAGAACATGACCAATGAGCAGGCAGGTCATTCAGGGGTGGTATCTCACTATAAAAGGCACGAGGCACTCTCACTCCGCCTCTTTCCACTGATGAACATCTACAGAGTGAATCAGGGTGTATGTACAGTATCACACCTCCAGCACATGGCTAAGAGCTAGTCTGGTTCAGTCAGACAGAGTAACCACACTTGGGTTAGCAGAGTGTCAAACTCATAGAGAACTGTGCTAACTGTGCTTCTAGTTCAATAAATCAGATTGAACGAACTTTAAGGTCTGGAGTATCTTTCGGTTAAAGCTGCATCCAGTTGCAGCCTGTGTTATCCCAGAGTACATAACACAACACATGCAGCAGGTTCTGCCTTCCATGGAGCATGATTCAAAATAACCTAAAGACCTCTCCAAGATGTGGCAAAGTCATGGAAACATTTGTGAAGACTGATCCTGTACAATATTTCCAGCAACCCTTGTGATGAACACATTGCCCACTGCCTCTCTCTTTGCCCCCATTACTCAGTAACATGTGTAAATTCTGCTTTGCTAATTTGTATAATAGGATTGACAGTGCTTTTCTATCTTTTAGATTCCTTTGTGGTCTATAAGGTAAACAGCAGTGGAGTCTCCAAGGTGTCTCTAAATGGCAAAGGAATTTCTTGGTGGACAGACTACAATGTCAAATTCAATAACCCTAAATCAGACAATGGAACTGATGATCTAAAACAGGCATTTGAGGGTAAATGGACTTGCTTTCACTAAATGTTTCTACCAATCGAATGGTCTTTATGTAAATTTTGGTTCTTATCAAATCCTTTAGAGGGATTAGTAATGGTGTTTGGACAGACAAACCTAGATCAAGCACCACAAGTTGGCTTTTCCCTATGGGCTGAAGAATCCACCGTCTGACATCAATGGGGTCAGAAGCCCTCACTGTAAGGTACCTATTTGTCATTTTTTCTTTTCCCTGAATTGTCCAATTAATAACCAAAAGGTCATCAATTATTGTAAAACCCCATCTGGTCTACTAACTTGCTCTCCAATGAAGGATGGTGGGAAATTTCTGGAGACACTTCAGCATTGATTGGTGATCTGAAATTCAGTGCCCGCTCTGTTCATACCTCCATATCCTGCTGCTGAAAATCCAGCTAAAGCCCTTCAAGCCCAGTCTTCAAACAAAGAAAGGGAAAATAGTCATAGTGTGCACAACTGGAAAGGCTTTTGTGGTTTGATTTTAATTTATCCATGTATAATCGGGGCAAAGGCTTGTCCATATGGATCAAGAAGGTGTCTGTACCTGTGGAGGAAATGTAAGTCTACAGTTAATTGTCCACTCTGTAAAATATGATAGCTTGCTACATGACCAGCTGGTTCATCATTGCGTAAGTTACAAAGATACTTCAATTGTACCTCTTTCGGCTGTACAGCATTCAATACCTAGTTGTGAAAAGTGCTACCTCCGCTCTTTCTTTCCCATTGGGGATTTAAGTTCTATTTTTGCAGAATCATTTGCGTAAAATTCTCATTAAAGCGCCGCTAGATTGGTTCTGTAAAATTGTGTGGCAATGGCGTTGTTGCACAGCAACTAGACTGTCAGAAGTGAAAACCGCTGAATCTCTAATTACTCATGTCATTTTACTGATGTTGGATGAATTTTATTTTCTCTGCTTTTTTAAAATAAGTGACTCTTCTTTTTGGTTATCAACCCCTATACACTGAAATTACAGGAACTGTAAAGCCTGCCAACTGGCCTCGACCTGCCTACGAGCTGGACACAAGCCCAGCAAACAATGGCTTTGTCAATGAAGACTTCATTGTTTGGATGAGGACTGCGGCCTTGCCAACATTTCGCAAACTTTATCGGCGTATTGATGGTGGGATGCAGCCAGGAAATTATTCTGTGGAAATAAGTTACAGTATCCTTGCATTTTTCAGAAGTTAAAGGGTAAAGTCGCCATAGTCCAAATAACCGTAGGCTGCTTTCCCCTTAGAGGGGGAGAGCTGACTGCTGGTGATTCACCCTGATGATGATCACCACACCTCAGGTGAGGAGCGAGATTGAGAAGGCGGGGTGTTCAAGAATAACCTCAGCTGGTACGTGAATTGAACCAGTACTACTGGCCTTGCTCTGCATCACGAACCAGCAATACTGGGAGGACTAACTGGCTTAAACACATATATACCCGATGAAACATTATAACTCTGCTGAATAACTCTCACTAAAGATGCCTTGGGGCACTTTTACTTCAATTTTTCCATCCGTCATGGAATTCAAACCACTGGTCGGAATAATATGGTAGTCACAAAGAAATCCAATAAATAATTCGGGAGCATGTTTTATTTTGTTCAGAGTGATGAAAATGTGGAACACAGTACAGCAAGGAATCATCAAGAGCAATGTTATTGATGCCTTGAATGGGAAGCTAGTTATTGATATTGGGGAGTAAAAAGAATGTGCTACTGGGGTTTGAAGAAGTGGGGGAGAATAAATACCAGCATTAACTGAGTGGGCCAAAAGGCCTATTTTCTGTGTTGTAATTTCTAACAAGTGTAATTATTCAGGTACCTAGGTATAAAAGGATTCTCCTTGATTTGAGATTTTATTGGTTCCTTCCACGCTCTCTAATTTCATAGAATTTACAGTGCAGAAGGAGGCCATTCGGCCCATCGAGTCTGCAGCGGCTCTTGGAAAGAGCACCCTACCCAAGCCCACACCTCCATCCTATCCCCATAACCCAGCAACCCCACCTAACACTATGGGCAATTTAGCATGGCCAATCCACCTAACCCGCACATCTTTGGATGAGGCAGGTCACACTCCCTTGAATATGTTCTTGGGCTTCGCGACATGGTGGTGCAGTGGTTAGGACTGCTGCCTCATGAGACGAGGACCCAGGTTCGATCCTGGCCTTGGGTCACTGTCCATTTTGAGTTATATATGGCCACGCTAAATTGCCCCTTAATTGAAAAGAAAGAATTGAGTACTCTTAAATTTATTTTAGAAAAAGAAGTGGGATGGGGAAGAGAAGTGAGGGGAGAGTTTTTCTCTGTGGCCTGTGTTACAAAACTGCAAATCCATTGATAACGAACAGGCTGACACTGCGTTCAAGAGCGGTGTTATGAAGACATGAGGTTCGGCAATCCTGCCTGTCTACCCTCCTGCTTTATGCTGCCGAGGGAAAATATGTAGCCTGGCACCAGAAAACTGACAATTAAAGCTGCCGATTTATTGTGTACTTCTTTAAAAAAATAAGTAAAGTGTAAGTGATGGGAATCTGTTATCCCTTTCTAATCTAGTTTATAAATGCCTCCACTCTCACCCAACATGGTTGACCTTTGGTGCTCTTTGAAGAAGCTTAGCTTTTCTTTTTATAAATTTCGAGTACCCAATTATTATTTTTTTCCAATTAAGGGGCAATTTAGCGTGGCCAATCCTCCTAACCTGCACATCTGGGTTGTGGGGGTAAAACCCACGCAGACACGGGGAGAATGTGAAGAAGCTTAGCTACTTGGGCAACTGGATTAGGGCAATAAATGCAGACCTATTAACATCTCTCTCATTTTAAGAGCAAATATATAATAAAGTAGCTATCTTTGAAAGGTTTCTCGTCCATCAGCTCCAGGTTCCGCTCAAGGCCTCCCACTGTTCTGACTTGGATATGGTTAGATGTTCCTTCATTGTTATTGGGTCAAAATGGTGGAGGTTCCTACATAACATCACTGAGGGTACCTTCCCCATGCAAACTATGGAGTAGGCCACCTTTCATCGAGAGCAATTGGGGATGGACCAATGGTGCCCACTTCTCATAATTGATTTTTTTTTAAATAAGTAATGCTGTACTCTTTCTAGTATTGTTGATGCCGTGGTTCTGGTTCTCCTTAACGTTCTCTTCAGATTATCCAGTGTTGAGTTTCAATGGAAAGAAACGAATAACTTTCAGCACCATATCTTGGATGGGTGGGAGGAACCCATTCTTGGGAATTGCTTATATTACGTGTGGTAGTGCCTGTATTGTTACAGGAATTGTAATGTTCATTGTCTACATTAAGTATCATGGACGGCACGTCTTCAAAGAGGACTAAGCGCAACAGTGCGCAATACTTGCGCCTTTCAATGCGTGATCCTCACTGGGTGATTTGTCTCAGAAACTGTCACCTAAAAGTTAACGGTACATTTGCCACATTAATCTTGGACAGAGCGCAGAATTAATTTTACCCTTGCCATTGATGATTTTATATTGTACCTCTAACTGCAGCCCGAATGATGTGTGCACGTTTTGAAATTATTTTAATTTCACAGATTTATTTCCACTGCGTTACATTTTATAATGCGAAAGTCAGGTGATTTAGCCTCGACTTAGTGAAAATGATTATTAGAACTGTCAGCCAGCCGGGCACCAATGGACCCAGCAGCTAAATTTCTTGTGTAGTCATTCCACCTATTCGGTGTTTAGTTTGGTTGTTACAGTAGAATTCTATTGTACAAGTCTCAATTTTCAATAGTCACAAAAGAAGCTTAATGGGTCTATAATTTAATTATTAATTTAATGTATTACAAAACTGTTTAAATCTTTATGCTAACACTGTTTAAATGTTTATGCTAACATTATCTCGGTCCCTTTTGATCAGATTCGCTGATGTACTTTCTGTTAATGGAGATCGTCATCAAAATTACAGACACCAAAAACTCACTGCCTCAGCTTGTTGGCATTTTTATATGGGGAATTCCAGTGGTAAACCTTTAAAGTCCTTCATGTTTTTCCAGAAAATTGGAAACCAATACACTGGGAATTTATTCACCTGGGCCCGGCTTTAATACCAGAGCATTTTCTATAAACTGACCTCCTGTTAACTCATTTTGCCAACTGCTTATCCCCAAGCATGATTTAAAAAATGTAATGCCCAACCCTTGCCTTGCCTCAAACGGCAAATCGAAACATTCTTACATAAACGGAAAATGCTGCAAGTGGCTGGCTGGCCAGGCAATATCTGTGGAGAGAGAAGCTGGCTTGTCTCAGGCTTGTGAACTCAACTTTTCTCAGTTCTAATGAAATGTAGTAGACTTTGAGCAGGAGGAAGAAGAAAAACAGAAGGAAATGTCTTTGTAAGGTGGGGTGGTAGGCAGGAGAGATTAAATGACAAATGGTTTCATGATGAGTAAAGATGCCTTTAGATAGCAAATATCGGAACACAAAACATGTCTCTGGATAGCAACTATCGGAATGAAAACTGAAAGACTAAAGAAATGAATGAGGGGGAAAAAAGAACCAGCAAAAAAAAACACAACAAAATTGAAGCAGCCATTAAGATCTGAAATTGTTGAACTCGGTGTTGAGTTTAGGCAGTAGCGTCGAAAGATAATGTGCTGTTCTTCAACCTTGTGTCGAGCTTCATTGGAACACTGCAGCAGATCAAGATCAGAAAGGTCAGAGCGATGGCAAGGTGGAGGATTGAAATTGACAGGTAACGAGAAGCTCTGGGCCATGCTTACCAAATAATCCGTCAAGCAATCACCCAGTCTGTACTTGGTCTCCCCAGTAAAGACCACATTGTGAGCAACGAATACAGTACACTAAATTGACAGAAGTACATGTAAATTGTTCTTTCACTTGGATGGGGAGCCTTAGATTGCGCATCATTAATTGTGTTTAATTGTATACAAGTGGTGGACATTAATTGGCATATGACTTGAGTACATTATAAAAGACACACAAATTCTGGCATGGTTGAATTGGGAGGTTTCTGCTTGTAATTTTTCACTCTGTAAATAAATGTTAGAGTAAACATTGGCTCCAGTATTATGCTTCCAGAAGGGGACAACTTCTTTGCCTGGATCAAAAATGCAAAGCTAGGTTTCCAAGCAGTTTGGCAACCTGATAACCATACCAGCCATATCCAACAGGAGCTTCCAATTTAATTTGGCTTGAAAGTATTATTCAGTTGAGGACTATATAGTGCTCAGATCTATAGCATTTAGTTAATCCCAGTACACTTTTCAACAGCTGCTTATCTACTTCACTATGAAAGACAAATGTGCCTCGGTTCTGAGGCTTGCGTCTCAGTAAATCGTCATTGTTTTCCATGTGGTTAGCACAACCTCCCGTTGATGGCCTGAGTCAGAAAGATGTGGGTTCAGTCCAGGACTGGAAATGAACACAAAATCTAGGCTGATGCTCCAATGCAACACTGCGGTGCTGAGGGAGTCCCACCATTTGGTTGAGCCATTAAACTGCGATGCTGTTTGCACCTTGAGTGATATGAAAGATCCCATGGTGCTATTCAAAGACAAGCAAGGGCATTTTCCCACCTTCCACAGGCCAATGGCCCAATGAGAGAAATTGCAGCCGGCTTGTTCCAGGACGCTGGTGGAGATGATTGTCAGAATGGTACAGGTAGAGGAGGCACGAGTCTCTGGGTTCCACAAAGGATTTTTAAAATTAATCTTTTGAAAAACTTATCTGCTGTTGGCTGACATCTGACATCCAACACTCCTGACAAATATTGCACCGAGATCATTTGATGGGTGTTTAGCCACCTAACACAAACCTGGGACGGGATTCTCCCCTACCCGGCGTGACGGAGGGTCTCGGCGTAGGGGAGTGGCACCGACCACTCAGGGGTCGGGCCTCCCCAAAGGTGGGGAATTTGCGGGGCCCTGTACGAACACGGAGACAAAGCCAGCCGCCTGTTGGCACACCAGCTGAGAAAGCAGGCAGCCAGCAGGGAAATTGCGCAAATCAGAGGTACCAGAGGCACGTGGGAAACAGAACCAGAGAGGATTAACGAAACCTTCAAGGCCTTCTACCAAGAGCTATACACCTCGGAGCCCCCAACGGGGAAGGCTGGGATGAACCGGTTTCTTGATGGACTGGACATACCAGTCGTGGGAGAGGGCAGAAAACGGGATCTGGAAGCATCACTAGCACTGGGAGAGATCATGGAGAGCATTAGCTCCATGCAGACGGGGAAGGCGCCGGGACCGGACGGATTCCCGGCGGACTTCTACAAAAAATTCGCGACAGCGCTGGCCCCGCACCTGCGGGAGATGTTCACAGACTCGCTAGCTAGGGGCACACTGCCACCCACGTTAGCACAGGCCTCAATCTCGCTGATACCTAAGAAAGACAAAGACCCAACGGAATGTGGGTCATACAGACCCATATCCCTGCTGAACGCAGACGCCAAAATACTGGCCAAAATCCTAGCCAAAAGGCTAGAAGACTGTGTACCTGAGGTGGTCACAGAGGACCAGACGGGCTTCGTCAAAGGTAGACAGCTTACCGCGAACATCAGGCGCCTGCTGAACGTGATAATGACCCCCTCCGGGGAGAGAACACAAGAGGTGATCGTCTCCCTGGACGCAGAAAAGGCCTTCGACAGAGTCGAATGGAAATACCTCATAGAGGTACTGGAGCGGTTCGGGCTTGGAACAGGGTTCACCGCTTGGGTAAAGCTCCTATACAACGCTCCCATGGCGAGTGTACGGACCAACAATACCAACTCCCAATACTTCCAGCTGCACAGGGGCACCAGACAAGGATGCCCACTGTCCCCGCTGCTGTTCGCACTAGCAATCGAACCGCTAGCAATCGCGCTCAGGGCAGCAAAAAATTGGAGGGGGATCCGAAGGGGAGGTAGAGAGCACAGAGTCTCACTCTATGCGGATGATCTGCTCCTCTATATCTCGGACCCACAAAGCAGCATGGACGGAATCATAGCGCTCCTGAAAGAGTTTGGAGCCTTCTCGGGCTACAAACTCAACATGAGCAAAAGTGAGATCTTTCCAGTACACCCGCAAGGGGGGGGGGGGGGGGGGCAGCGCTAAAGGGCCTGCCGTTCAAACAAGCCCGAAATAAATTCCGCTACCTGGGGATCCAAATAGCCCATGACTGGAAAGGGGTCCACAAATGGAACCTCACCAGCCTGACGGAGGAAGTTAAAAAGGACCTGCAAAGATGGAACACACTCCCGCTCTCCCTCGCGGGGAGAGTCCAGACGATCAAAATGAACGTACTGCCCAGGTTCCTTTTCCTGTTTAGATCCATTCCGATCTACATCCCCAAGGCCTTTTTCAAAGCGCTGGACAAACATATCATGGCGTTCGTATGGGGGGGTAAAAATGCTAGGATCCCAAAGAAGGTCATACAAAAAACAAAATCCAGGGGGGGGCTAGCCCTCCCGAATCTACAATTCTACCACTGGGCGGCAACAGCCGAGCGAGTAAGGGGATGGATCCAGGAGCCAGAAGCCGAGTGGGTGCGTGCGGAGGAGGCCTCCTGCATGGGAACCTCCCTCCGGGCCCTCGCCACGGCAGCACTCCCATCCCCACCCAAAAAACACTCCACCAGCCCAGTGGTGACAGCCACCCTCCAATCCTGGAACCAACTGCGGCAGCAATTTGGCCTGTACAAAATGTCGGACAAGGCTGCCATCTGCAACAACCATAGGTTCAAACCAGCACTGACCGACGCCACCTTCAAAAGGTGGAGGCAGGACGGGGGGACACTGACAGTCAGGGACCTATACACGGACGACAGGATCGCAACACTGGACGAACTGACAGAGAAATGTCAGCTAGCTGGGGGGAACGAGCTACGGTACCTGCAGCTCAAAAACTTCCTACGAAAGGAGACAAGGACGTACCCACAACCGCCACGACAGACACTATTGGAAGACCTACTGGACGCAAGTATCCTAGAGAAAGGGAACTGTAGTGACATGTATGACCGACTGGTAGACAGGGACGACACCGTACTGGACGCAACAAGAAGGAAATGGGAGGACGACCTGGGGATGGAGATAGGGTGGGGACTCTGGAGCGAAGCACTGCATAGGGTCAACTCCACCTCCACGTGCGCAAGGCTCAGCCTGACGCAACTAAAAGTGGTACATAGAGCCCACTTAACGAGAAACCGTATGAGTAGGTTCTTCCCGGAGGTGGAGGACAAATGTGAGCGGTGCCAAAGAGGCCCGGCCAACCACGCCCACATGTTCTGGTCTTGCCCCAGACTTGTGGAGTACTGGACAGCCTTCTTCGAGGCTATGTCCAAAGTGGTGGGGGTGAGGGTGGAGCCATGCCCGATAGTGGCGGTCTTCGGGGTTTCAGACCAGCCAGATCTATTCCTGGGGAGGAGGGCGGACGCCCTTGCCTTTGCCTCCCTGATTGCCCGCCGTAGAATCCTGTTTGGCTGGCGGTCAGCAGCACCACCCAGAGCTGCAGACTGGCTGTCCGACCTCTCGGAATCTCTCCAAATGGAGAAAATCAAATTCGCCATCCGAGGGTCGGACGACGGCTTCCACAGAACGTGGGAGCCATTCATGCAACTGTTCCGGGACCTGTTTGTGGCCAACGTACATGAGGAAGAATAGTCGGGTGGCCAAGAACCAGGGGAAAATGGGCGGGAATCGGGGGAAGGTAGCCGGGGGGAGGGGGGGGGGGGGCTACGGGCTCGGTATGGGGGCTTGATGGCAAGCCAAGGCCCAAAACCAAACTATAAATAAATGCCTATAAACATGTGCCTCGGCCATATTGGGGAATGTAAAATATGTATGCTGGCTAAAGGGGGCGGCCACAATTATTGTTATGAAGATGCTTACCTGTAAATATTCATGTAAAAAATTTTTGTGTTTTCCTTTTTTTTTCTCTCTCTCTAATAACTTGTAATTTGTCATATATAAAATATGAAAACTCAATAAAAAAACATTTATAAAAAAAAAAAAGGTTTGCCGGTAGCCCCTGCTGGCTAGCTCCGCCCATAAGGAGCCGTATAAATATGCGTGTCCTCCTCTGATCTGCCATTTCGCCAGCTGCAGTAGGAGGCCACGCATCTGACTGTAATAAAGCCACAGTTGTACCAAAAAAAAAGGTGGGGAATTTGCCCCACCTTTGGGGGCCAGCCCCGCGCCGGAGCGGTTGGCACCAGAAAACTGGCGCAAAAAACCGGCGCCCCCGGCAGCGGGGCTGGCCGAAAGGCTTTCGCCGGTCGGCGCATGCTGGCCGCTGATGTCACTGCTGGCGCATGCGCGATGTGGGGTTCTCTTCCGCTTCCGCCATGGCGAAGGCCGCGGAGGAGAAATAGTGCACCCAGGGCACTGGCCCGGAGTCTGAGCGGGGGGGCCCCGATCGCGGGCCAGGCCACCGTGGGGGCATCCCCCCGGGTTCGATCACCCCCCGCCCCCCCCAGGACCCCGGGGCCCGCTCGCGCCGCTGATCCCGCCGTTCCAGAGGTGGTTCAAACCTTGGCGGCGGGAGAGGCCTCCCAGCGGCGGGACTTCGGCCCATTCGGGCCGGAGAATCACCGCAGGGGCCTCTCCGATCGGAGTGGCGAGATTCCCGCCACCGCCACTTCCCGGGTGGTGGAGAATCTCTGCCGCGGCGGGGGCAGGATTTTCGGCGGCCCCCAGGCGATTCTCCGACCCTGCTGGGGGTCGGAGAATTTCGCCCATTGTCTGCAAATGAGGCACCATTTCATCCAGCAAACTCTCCCATTTTGGGGAAGAAAGTCCTGATTGTGAATTTTGACATCTGATCACACGCCTGTCCTTGAAGAAATGTGTGAAATAATGGAAGAACTTGGGCTGATTATGAATCTGATAGGCCATGATATAAATGCACCTTCCATGACTGTAGCTATAATACCAGCTGATAGGGTTGTTAGTCTATTGTGGTGGAATGGTTTTATAAACTCTCACAATCCATATAAGGGAATATGGGGGAAGCACCCAATCCCACCGGACAAAAATATCCTCTCAGGATATGAAACTATACAAAGCAAGTTTCAAATCACGTACCTTTTGATCATAGAATCCTCACAGTGTGTGAGGAGGCCATTTGGACCATCGGTTCTGCACCGACCCTCCAAAAGAGCATGCCACCCTATTCCCATAACCCCACCTAACCTTTGGTCACTGAAGAGCAATTATAGAATGGCCAATCCACCTAACCTGCACGTCTTTGGACTGTGGGAAGAAACCCACGCAGACACGGGGAGAAAGTGCAAACTCCACGCAGTCACCTGAGGTCGGAATTGAACCCAGGTCTCTAGTGCTGTGAAGCAGCAGTGCTAACCACTGTGCCAAACTGCTGCCCTTTCAACACAGCTGTTGAAAGACTCCGTCCAGTCATGAATGGAAGTCTTAAACTGGGTCATAGCTTCACAAAGTTCCGATTCGCCACCAGCATTTCAAGACTCTAAATAACTGAAAGAGGCGTTAAACAAGTTTATACATTTTTCAGTGTTTGGGGCTGATGTGATTGGTTTATTCTCTGTTGCAAGGGTCCTTCCTGTTTATTCCCTTATTTCCCCTTTTGTTTTTGCTTTTATTATTTTAATCCATGGGATGACTAATGGACATGTCACTTTAAGGCAGGGTTTTTCAAACTCAGGGTCACGACCCGTGGGTGGGTCATGGAGGGGTGCCGAGAGATTCCCGGTGCGATCGGTCATGGCAACCCCGATCGCACGAGGGGCGCCCGACGACCGCAGAGGCTTTTAGAAATGTTGGCTGCAACTGGCTTTCAGGTTGAGAATGCCGGTCGCCCCATGCATCTGGCAGTGAGCAGCCCTGAAGCCCAGCAGGGCAGACTGCCTCTTCCTGACATCAGCACGCTGTCCCAGCACTGTTGCCTCCTGATGTCACCGTGCTGTCCCAGGACCAAATTTATTTTTTAGAAATGGCAGAGTCTACCCCCCCCCCCCCCCCCCCCCCCCCGCCCCCAGAAGAGGCAGCCGAGAGCAGGTCACACACCCAACACATGCACTGAATGCTTTGGGCATGAAATCTCGGAGGACAGTTTCCTCCATTTTGTAACTGCCAGCATGCAAGTAACAGGAAAAACTGAAGATGGAACATTTTGTAATAAGGAAGAGAGAGCCAGAAACACAAAC